>NC_133770.1:232007906-232034811 GCF_003597395.2 Chelonoidis abingdonii
TTGTGTTTTTACCACTGTAACTGCTTCCCTGGAACCCTAGTGAGTCACCGCAGCAGGGATGACCTGAAATCTCTGCTTTCCCATGCATGAGCTGCTGCTCCCTGAGCTGAAAAACCCCATGCTTTGAGGCCTACAGATCCTCAGCCTCCACCTCGGGTCAGCCAGGCTGAGGGAAAGCCTCGAGGTGGGATGGGTACAGATCTCTGACTAAGGTGAACAGAGCGTTCCTACTGGTGCCAAGCCCGACCTGGGCACTAGCACGGCCAGGCTGGGCACCTCGCTGGCTCCTGGCTGCTAGAGACTGGGAGCCAGGCCAGAAGGGGGCAGCACGGGATTAGGTCCTGCCAGCTCCAGGACCAGAACCACAGAGGGAAGGCTGCTCCTGGCTCCCATCCAGCTCTCCGTGCTGGGCTCCCGCACGGGCCCCTCCTTCCTGCACCGCGGCGAAGTGGCAGGGAGGAGGTGGCAGTCCATAGAGCAGTCCACCAGGGGGGCGGCCAGGGGGGCCAACAGCGGCCCGGGCCCCCTGCGCAGGAAGAACAGCACCTTGCCGCAGCCGGGGCTGGCGGGGAGCTTGGTGCTGAGCGCCAGCTGCCCCACCAGGCTCAGCGTCACCAGCAGTAGCGGCGGCTGCCCCGCGGCGCCCTCCAGAAAGCCCCGCAGCAGGGGCTGCGCCTTGGGGCTGCCTACACAGCGCTCCCAGTGCTCCGGCTTCAGCTGCCGGCTCAGCACCATGCGCTCCCCGAGCAGCCGGACGTGGGGATCTGAGGTGGGGGCATCCCAGGAGCGGCGCCAGGGTTTTTGGTGCCCTGGGGGTGGATCCTTCTGCACTCCCGGTCTACGGAGCACTTCGGAGGCAGGTCCTGGAGCGAGTGAAGGACCTGCCGCAGAATTGCTGCCGAAGACCCGGAGCGCGGAAGGACCCCTGCTGCCGAATTGCCACCCCCCAAATCCTGGCACCCTAGGCGACCGCCTAGGTCGCCTATATGGAAGCACCGGCCCTGTTGATAAGTGACTGTTTTATCTTGAATCTTGGGGGGAGGATTCATCCAAAAATACCATCATATCAACAGCTGCTAATTTGTTAACAGTTTGCCAAGCTATCACATCCTCTGCCACGATGCCTACAAGTCACTACTCATAGGCATTGGTTAGGCCGCTTGTAAGCCAGTGGTCTGAATGAGTTCTCTCTTGCCATCTGTTGTCATATCCCTAGACCAGGAATTCTCTGAGGAAGGGATTCTTTGTTGTGATAGATACAGGCCAGTTGGGAACAGCAGAGTAGTAGAAGGGAGATATACTGGATAATCAGTTTTCTGTTCCCTGAATGACCAGAGCAGGGGCTGCTCCAGGCTAATGAGAACACCTGACTCCAATTAACCTGCTAAGAGTCAGGTGAGGCAGTTAAGCACCTGATTCTAATTAAGGCCCCTCTGATGCTGTTCAAGGGCTCACTCCAGTCAGGCCAAAGGGAACCAGAGGAGAAGAAGTGTGTGTGAGGAACTGGGAGCAAGAGGTGTGCAAGAAGCTGAGAGTGAGTAGGCATACTGCCAGAGGACTGAGAAGTACAAGCATTATCAGATATCAGGGGGAAGGTCCAGTGGTAAGGACCAAGAAGGTGTTGGGAGGAGGCCATGGGGAAGTAGCCCAGGGAGTTGTAGCTGTCATGCAGCTGTTACAAGAGGCACTATAGACAGCTGCAGTCCACAGGGCCCTGGGCTGGAAACCTGGAGTAGAGGGCGGGCCCGGGTTCCCCTCAAACCTCCCAACTCCTGATCAAACA
Source organism: Chelonoidis abingdonii (assembly GCF_003597395.2). Lineage (NCBI taxonomy): Eukaryota > Metazoa > Chordata > Testudines > Testudinidae > Chelonoidis > Chelonoidis abingdonii. The sequence goes on from NC_133770.1 coordinate 232,009,690, forward strand.
CAGGAGGAGCTGACCTGGACTGTGGTTTCTACCCACAGGATGAATCTGTGAGGTAAGCAAATCCGCCAATAAGCGCAGGACCCACCAAGGTAGAGAAGGAACTTTGTCACATTGTTTTTACTGTTTGTACAGTGTCTAGTACAATGGGGCCCTGACTCCTGACTGAGACCTCAAAGTTCTACTGCAGTAATAAAAGATATGTGGAGAAGGAGTTTTAAACAGGTTATCTTGAGCAGGGCTGGCTTCAGGCACCAGCGGAGGAAGCAAGTGCTTGGGGCGGCACATGCTAAGGGGTGGCATTCTGTCCATTCTTGGGGTGGCACAGTCCGGGCAGCTTTATTTTTATTTATTTTTTTTTTTTCTTGGGGCGGCAAAAATGGTAGAGCCGGCCCTGATCTTGAGTGAATGATATTGGTTTCCTAACTTCTCACTAACAAGAGAAGATCCACTGAAGAATTTTCTTCTGGCCTTACTGCAGCCTCCCTCAGAGACTTTTCCCCTCTCTGCTCTTCTTCTCATTCCCATTGTTCATCTACCACAAACCTATATCCAGTCCCCTCGTATTGTTGTCAGTCTTCTTCCATATGGGACAGCCTTGTCAGCTTCGTTGTCTCCACCTCTCTTCAAATCTCATTTTAAGATTTACCTTTCTTTTCCCTCTTAATTTTTCCTCACACTATTCTTAACCCTCTGTGTTAGTTCTGTAAAGTCTTGTGAAAGACACTAAAGGAAAAACTTGTACCATATTTCAAATGGTATTTTTTCATAAGATTACTTATCCAGCTGGCTGTGAATGTCTTATTGGTTACTGTACTAGCACTTTCATTATGCTCTCATCATTTAATAGGTCTAATCACACATAATAAAGTCTCTCTCTTTATATATCAGAGAGCACCTAACAAAACTGATTTAGGAATGCGTTTATAAACAAAAGATTCAGGCTACTTGTATGCAATGGTGACCTGACAGTAATTTAATTGGCTCACAAAAAATAAGCATGTTTCCTTGTTCCTTAAGGGAAAAAAGCTTTTAAAAATTGTCAGGCATGTCACACACAATGCAGGTTATTTTTTTTTTAAAAAGTGTATGGTGTGATGGACTTCTCACAGCTGTTACATTTCTTCTAGAAAGAGTCCATTCTTCAGTGCACCTAGAATATACAGAAGCACATCGTGCATGCAGTATACACAGAACTTCAGGTGTTTATGCCTTCATAATTTTGTAAATTGTTTTAGCGTAACATATATGATATCATATACACTGCTAGGCCTGATGCTTAGTCCAGTTAACAAACAGTTATTGTCACCTTTATCCATTTCCTCTGCGAGAGGACAGTGGGATTGGTGCTCTGAAAAGCGGACTTGCAGGTGGCCCTGTAAGCATATAGGCCAATGACATGATCCCTGTGGCCCAGGATCAGGGAGTCTGGGAGCAGGTGGAGACTTGCTATGCATTCACTGGGATACTGCACCAAACTTCTGAGCTGTCTATCTTTATTCCAGGCCCTGAAAGTTTATTTTAACAACCAAGTGCATGATGGCTACTGGGAGGAAGACCCAACTTCCTGCACAGGGGGTGGAGGTTATCTTAGGGCACCAGAAGTTGGTACTTGCTGATGTTACTTTAATGAGAGACCTCCAGGTCTCTGACAGACAGGACTAGTTGGACCTTATGGTGCTTGCCCAGTGCATGGGGTTGTCCACCCACCCCATGTACCACATTGTTTGCTCCAGAGGTGAAAACTGCTCTACCTCTCCTGCTTTTCACAAGTGAGTCCTGCAAGAAGGTGCTTCCTGCCAGCCCTGTGCCATGAGCCCTCCTGACCATCCCAGCCAGTTTGATAGTCTGCACCATACCTAGATACCATCTCTAGGTGCTAACACCCCAGGCAGTGCATTTTCTTGTCTTCATGTCCCACCCTGATATCAAGTGGGGGGATGTTCTACCACCTGCGAGGGTGAGGAACTTTGGTGCACTGTCCTCTATTCCACCCCGGTACCTCAACGAGCTAGGGATATTAGTTAGCAGCTCCTGCATGGAGTGAGGAACATCGGTATATGGCTGGCATGGTTCAGATGTCCCCAAAACCTCAACTTTTTCTTAGACTGATGGAGACCCCGGCATATGCTTGTCACCAGTGCACTATGTTACAGCTCCTCTAGAACCTCATGCTAAGGTTCTAGGTGCACTTTTCCCCATGTCTTCATTGAACCGCCCCTCATCTATGTACCACAAAGTCTTGAGACCTCCGCCTGGCACTGGCCACCAAGATGGACATATCACTATCAGTTTAGGAGGAGGAAGCTCTGCAACTCTTATGTATCCAGGCAAAGTTCCTCTGGCCAGTGTCCCCTGACTTGCTGGACTCCTTCATGGAGCAGTGAGTTCTGTTTGGAGATCTCTGCTTGGTATCTCCATCCAATAACCTCATTTTGAATTTATGACCTGCATTCCCATTCCTGTGTGTTTCATTTGTTGTCCCCTGTAAACACATGGCCTCCTCCTAGGCACTCCATTGTGGCTCCAGGGCAGCCTTGAAAGTGGCTCCTTGATTCAGTTTCCCTCTTCATTCTTCAGATAAACTTAATACAACCTTCCCAGCCTCCAGCCTCACTCTAGTCCCTCTAGCTGGGGTCTTGCTCTGCCCTGTTTCTTTCACTGTTTTTAGGATTCCAGTTCCTGCCTGGAGACATCAGCAGGATCATTTACCTAGCCTTCAACCCTCTCTGGCCCCCAGCCAGCAGGCATTTCCTTCTGCTGGTCTCAGCTTTCAGCACTCTCTGGCCAGGGCAAGTTTGTGGATGACCTCCTGACTGCCTTCACCATTCCAGTCTGGCTCCGCTGCTCAACCAGGAAACTTACCACTCTCTCCTTCAGGGGCATTTCCTCCCTGAAGCTCTCAGCCCAGCCCAGCCCAGCTCTTCTCTTCCTCTGAGCTCTCTTTTTACTCTCTCCTTTGCTAGACTCTGGTCCCTGAACTCTCATTTACAACTCCCAGGGGTGCCCAACCTGCCTCATTACACCAAACTAGGGTTCATCTGGATTGCAATAGGAGTGCTGAACCTGATTTCATGTATTGGGCCAGCTACCCTGTTCCATTCTAACTTCTGTGGGCCCTCCCTCCACCGCCTCCTAAGATTCAAATAGGTCAACATCATTAATAATAAAATACCTAGTTCCCATATAGCACTTTTATCAACAGCTCTCAGATCACTTCAGAATCTTTAATGTAATTATCCTCACACACCTGTGTGAGGTAGAGAAGTGCTATTATCCCCATTTTACAGATAGGGAACTAAGGCATAGGCAGGCTCAGTGATTAGCCCAACATCATAAGGGAAGTAGATCAGAGACTTGAACACAGGTCTCTAAAATCCTAGGCTTCTCCACTAACCCATACTTTCTCATTCAGAAGTGCAAAAGTCACAAAAATGGGGGGAGGGGAAAAAAATCCCCCAAGCATTCATGTATAGCAAACACTCCCATTAGATATATCTTGCCCTTTATTTAAACAAACCGTGCTAACCTTGTTTGCATTCCTTACAGGATATAACTTTAAGTTACCATAACTGTGTGATCACTAGAATTAGACAATACTAGACTCTTGCCAAAACTGTAATTAGTAATTTCCATTCAAGGACCCATGCTTTGTTTACTAAAGGAAGGGTATAGTTGCTTGGCATTCAGTCTTTAAGTGCAACACAGATATTTTGCTCTGGTAGGAACTGACTACAGCAAAAGTTAAACCCCTGTAATTAATGGTGTCCCTTTTCGTATGCTGTACGTTAATTGTACACTTGTATGAAAACTAACATTTCCCTATTAGAACGGTGAATTTAATAATTTACTAAAGCACAACTTTGGAAATCAAGATCATATTTCCAAAAATGTTTTTCAGGCCCTAAAGAGCTGGGTGGAATTTGCACATGGTGGGATATGCCTGTGCATAGGCTGACCACAGCAGCAGGGCCTGATTAGAGGCTTGACTTCACATCAAACATCCTGTTTGTGGCTCTTACCATATAGTGTGCTGTTGCTGTGTGATAGATTTCTCCATGTGTCCAACCTGCAGGTCAGCCAGGAGTGCATGTAACTTCTGCTCCTACTGTAAAGTAGGTGACTAGTGAGTATTAGAAGGAGCCAATGAGCAATTGCAGCACATGGTGCATTAGTGACACCCTGATCAGATGGGACCCGCTTTGGTTCTAGCTTGGGGCTAAGCGGACCATATCTGCTGCTGATTGATGGTAAGCGGGATCAAAAGGGATGAATGAGGGTTGAATGTGGAAAGGGAGAAAGGAAAACTTATGTAGGAAGTGGCCTGGGGGAGGGCCAAAGTAGATTATGTGGCACAAAGGCCACTCAGGAGAAAAAGGACGTGAAGAGAAGTGGACCGGGAGAAGGAATCGATTGTTACAGAGAGTTAAAAGGTCCAGGAGGATGGGATGAGGGGAAAGAAAAGTTAATTTGAAGCAAAACAGACCCTGAAACCTGAGGAAGCAAGGTTGGCATGTACACAAGAAGAAAGAGGCGGGGGGGAGAAAAAAATAAAGGAGCCATAATATTCCAGCTTCATCCCTGCTGAAACTCTGCTACAATGTATGAGTTAAACCAGTGAAGAGTTTGGCCCACTAAGTATGGTCCTGCTGAGTCATAGGGATAGTGTCAGCTCGGATCTTTTTGAAAATGGTTACTCTAACAGGGTGTATCACATGAGATCATCTGATACTGATGTTTTCATTCAGCCTTTTTTCCTCTCACAAAGATAGTTAAATTGTGTTACACAAACAGATGTGGCGGTGGCATGGAGGATTCCTTCCCTCTCTGTATTGCAGCAGAAATGGTCATGAGCTGGTTGTGTGGCCAATTGTCCATTTACTAGCAAACTTTAAAGAATTCTGAGCCATATGTGATGTGCAGAAGGCAGCCGTGCAACAACTGTCACTTGGCAGTTCCTTGGTTGTCAGTACTGTTTAACAGTATCAGTCACTACTAGTAATAAATTTCTTCTACGGCAGTGGGAGAGTTGTGAACTATTCCTCTGATCGTGATCTTGACAGATCCACTGATTGTTGCTCAGTAACCCCCTCAGCGTGCTTGACGGATACTGATTTGACACTTCAAGGCATGCAGCTACTTCAGAGGTCCAGTTACCTCTATCCTTGACAGCATTTTGCATTTATGCAAAGACGGTGGGAAAGCATAGCGACGCTTTAAGCAACATCACTGAGCTACGTGACATCTGTGACTGTCTGAGCAGTTTGCACATCATTTTCAAAGGCCTTGGACTTTAAACAAAACAAAAAGTGTGTAATAATCCACTAGTCTAATCAGTGACAGAATTTCTGGGATTCTTTGACAGTTTTCCTCTGTTCCTTTATAACTCAGCCAAGCAGATATTTTCCCTGAACAGCAGGCTGCAGATTACAAGACACAGATACCTGTTATTTTTCTGACTAATCAGTGTGTTTATTATAATAAACTGGAGAAAATGTCAGCTGTTGATCAGTCCTATAGTCTACATCCAAATCAATGTACATTTAATAGAACGCATTTAGAAATCCTTGAAGAGTGAAAATATTCATGACTTTTAAAATGTTCTTTCCAGCCTAAATCCACAGCTGAAGGGAAGACTAACGTCTGGCTGCAGTGTTTATGAAACCAAGGACTATGAAAACATTAAAGTTCCTTCTGAGACCCAAAAAGGATGGAGTCTAGCTCTAGCTTCTTTGCTGGGGATATCATCCATGTTGGGGGAGTCCTTCGTGTGTGTAGTCATGCTAGCCAGCTCCTATGCCAACCTCCCTGAAGATCTCTGCCAAATGGCTTTGATAGGAAGTGGAGAGGTGGGGAGGAGTAGTGGCCGGTGCTGTACCCTGACTAGTCCTTTAGGGGCCTTTGCCTGCTGATACAAGTTAGAGCAGTTCCCATCCCAAAGAATGGCTCCTTGATGCCACCTCTGTGTTCAGCAGAGAATCTGGCTCATAGTAATAGTATCTGTTCACTTTTAGCAGAAGCAGTAGAATTGGAAAAACTTAGGCAAGCTAGATTAGCCAAGAGGTTTTAGTTTGTTTGAAATGTCCATAATGCATATGACACTTTCTAGTACAAGTTTTCAAAGACAGGCTCAAATATTTTATGCTCAAAAAAATGTATGTCTGGCCCTGCAACCCCACAGCTACATGTACAGCGATATCAGTGCTCCCCATAATTTTATATCGGCCCTTGGCATATGTGGGGTTTTGCACAGTGTGTTTATGGACACCCTGGTTACACTTCTGAATATTTGATCCTTTGAGTTTCTCTTTTTTATAATGAGTAAACTGATTTATCAAAAGGAGGGCAGGAAATTTGCTAGTGGGTTATGCCAATAATTTCATCCCTGTAGTATGTAATGTGTGATCTTGTTGTGGAAAGCTGGAATGAATGGGATCTAACTTTAAAATATGGTCCATGGAGAGAGCGAGTCAGCATATTTGCCAGTTAGAAACCTATGTATAGCAGAAATTAATTTAGTTGCTCAAGTACCTCTTGGAGTACGAATAAGTCACACATCTTCGATAAAGGCCTCAAACTGGAAAATAAGGAGCTATTTTTATCTTTTATCAGGGGGGTAGCCATGTTAGTCTGGATCTGTAAAAGCAGCAAAGGGTCCTGTGGCATCTTATAGGCTAACAGACATATTGGAGTATGAGCTTTTGTGGGTGAATGCCCACTTCATCAGATCCAGGACAAAGTGGGATCCATCCGAAGAAGTTGGTATTTACCCACGAAAGCTCATGCTCCAATACGTCTGTTACGCTATAAGATGCCACAGGACTCTTTGCTGCTTTTTGTCTTTGTAACTCTTCTGCCAGGTGGAGCAACAAGGGCAAGGATCAATATCTAGGAGTTCATCTTTACAATACAAAACAGAACCTGCTTGAGCCCCCACCTAGTGTTCTGGGGAAATTACACACACCCACCCACCCCTAAAATACTCCCCAGTTGCAAGCACTGAGTCTGTGTATAGTAAAGAGAACTTCTTTAATAAAAAAGAACCCAGCATTAACTTGGGAAAACACCACAAACACGATTTGAAAGTGCATGATCATGTGAAATCACCCACCTCAGAGTACATTGGGCAGTGTCTTTGCCTCAGTTTCTCACCTTGCGGTGTGAAACTCCAACAACAGATGCTCCTTTAACATATTACTCCCCTCTCCCTCCGCTGCACCCCACTCACAGTTGCTGTCCTTGGTCAGTGAAGACCCAGAGTTCAGCAGTACAGTCACTTGACCTCCCACCATAAAGTGTTGAGTGATGCCTCAACTGCTGTGCCAGTCATTCTACCATGACACTCTGCTTCTGCTGTCTCGCTGCTGCAACATCATGTTGTGAGGTGCCACCACTTAACCCAGCTCTTGGTGATTTCAGAGGGTAGCGGGAACCTCACTGCTAGTGCAGGCTGTTTCACTGCAACACTGTCCCACAGCAGGTCTAAAACTCACTGTCACATAGTTGCCAGTGACTTCAACTCTAGTGATTGCTGAATAAAACAAGGACTCTCAACTGAGTCTCACCAGCTCTGTCTTTAAACAGTGGAAAGGGGAGAGTCAAATGGTGTCTAGGACTCCTTAGACAGAGCCTATACCACCAGGTAGGAACAGCGGTCCCCACTCTCTCTGAGATTTGACATCCCTACGGCCCTTGCTTAGTGAGTGAGGTTCCCTCAGGACAGGCCAAGTACAGTTCTGCTGTCCTTTACTCATAAAAATAAGGATAACATTTAATTACCCCTGCACTCAATACTAAAGTTATTTGTAACCCAATACCAGCCAAAAATGATTACTTTGGCAAAGCAGCTTTCTCTCCTGCAGACCTAAATTATTTAGGAATGTTGATGCAAATATGGTCTGTTCCTGAAGTCCTTTCACACACTACCACCACCACCACTACCACCCTAGCTCATAGATGTCAGGGAAAGCTCACTTAGACCCTGCTTACTTCTTCTTAGGCACATCATGAGTGACATATGAATACCTCTTGGATACAGCTAGTTTCCACTGTTTTTTAGAATTATATTCATGTGAACCAAGAAACACATGGATCCGCTCCCTAGTTTCTAATGGATCTCAGGTGTGACTTCAATTTTTTTTTTTTATGGTATCCCTGTTCTACCAAAGACTCTTCAGTTAATCTGACATGCCTAGAAAAAGGCAAATTGTATGTACTGTAGGACATGTGCAGGCAGCTTCCTCTTTCTTTAGGTCTATTTCACTAGTGCCAGGCCACCAAAGCCTAGCTCGTGGCAAGAGGTTTTAAAGCTGGCTGCCAATGCTGGAGGGATTTGCTTCAGGTAACCAACAGGCTATCCACTCACTTTGGAGCGGAAAGAAATAAACAATGAAGAATTCCTGACCAACAAAAAAGATGGAGAAAGTTGAATCCAATATTAAACATACCCACAAAATCACAATCTAACCAAGAAACTAGCTGTTTCTCAAACCTCAGAACTAGGGACACTCCCCGTAAGCATTTTTCTACTAGGGAGGAGTGGTACAAGAGTAACTAGCATTAACAAGGTGAAATAATGAAGGGTAAATTTAGGATGTGCATTAGGAACATTTCAATACAATGAGATCTAATAGGCTGTGGATTAGTCCCACCATTGTCTGTGGGAAAGATGCCAACTTTTCCTGCTTTAACCATAGAGTGTATATAATTTTAGTCTGTCTGGTGTTCAAAAAGAGATTGAGTCAGTATATAGATTTTTTTTCCTCCCTGAAGTATTTAAAAAATAGAGTCATTTTAATTTAGAGCATTGGTCCAAAATATGAACTAGTAGGCTGCAAATTTCCATTAAAAATAATCAAAGCCATTTTAGAGTAATGAGAGTAAAAATTAACAGCTGGGAAACTAACTGTTTGTACTCCTAACCTTTTAAAAACAGCTAAATAGATTCACTCCCCACCACTACTGATTTTTACCCAGAAGAAAAATCTGTCTGATGGTGACTGCAGAATATCCATGCAAGTGTACATATATATGTGTGTGTGTGTGTGTGATCCCCATATTGTTCAAGCTTGAAAATAACATTTCTTTACTAGATTATTTTTCCGTTTTCTTGCTTGTCAAATATCTCCTCGATCATATCAACAGCACGTTGAGGAATAGTATTTGTAAATGATCTTGTGCTTTTTGTTAGCTGGATGGCCTCCTCTAAGATAGCCACACCAAAATGTTTGTCGTGGAAGAAAAAAAAACCCAAAATACATTGCTCTTGCCTCTTACCTTTTATATTAAAAGAGGGGGGAGAAAAAGAAATCTTGGGGAAAGACTGGATTTTTTTTTTTAAATAGAAAATGCCTCCTGGAGTTCAATCAGACTGTGAAAACGATTGATTATAAAACAGGCTAACAATCTGGACCTAAACTACTTGATAATTGTTCAATTAAAAATAAAACTAGGAGAAATAATGCAACCATTAACCATGCAAATGGTAGAATTTCTATAGGAAAAAACATTTCCACTTGTTGGCACTGTCGGACTCAGATTTCAAACCCCTAGCTCAGTCTCGCACTCTCCAAACCCATTCATTTTAATGTACCTTTTTATTGAAGCGCAATCCACAAATTGAGATATGCAAGTACTTCAGAAGATTTGCTGACCTCTTTATGAGAGGTTCTTTAAACCAATTTTATTTTGCACTCTGCTTTTTATTTAATAGCATGTTTTAACTGTCCTCCTTACATTTCCAAGTGCTCTGCATTGCTTCTGACTGCCTGTACTCTTATGAAGACTTTTCAGTCTTTGCACTTTCGTTCAACACAGTGATTTTCCCTCCTTTTTAAATTAAAGGACTAGCCAGTTTAAGTGATCACCCTCAAATTATTGCTTTGCCTGTTCCACATCTGGTACTATCACTAATATCCTATGTGTTATTCAGTTTTCCGTATTCAAGGACACCCACAGATATTCTGGTGATAGAGGGGCCATATAAGATCTTATATAGACCTTTTCAATTTCTTTTTTTTGCCTGTGTTCAGGTTCTATACTGTCCATTAAGTTCCTTCTTTTTCTTACCTGCAGTGTGTACATTAGTCTATAAAGCAACATAATGAGGACAATAATAATATCACTATCCCCTTTTTTCATACCTTATGTAAATGTTTACAGTCTGGGGGCTTAATCCAAAGTCTATGGGAGTCTTACCAGTGACATCCAGGCCATCAAAACATAAAATCTATTCTGTGAAACAAACACTGACTCCTCAAATATGACAAAGCGACAAAAAGTCCTGTGGCACCTTATAGACTAACAGACGTATTGGAGCATAAGCTTTCGTGGGTGAATACCCACTTCATCAGAAGCATGTAGTGGAAATACGCAGGCAAGAATCAGTATAGAGATAATGAGGTTAGTTCAATCAGGGAGGAGGAGGCCCTCTTCTAGAAGTTGAGGTGTGAACACCAAGGGAGGAGAAACTGCCTTTATAGTTGGCTAGCCATTCACAGTCTTTGTTTAATCCTGAGCTGATGCAGTTCATTTGCAAATTTGACACCATCTACTCAGGACAATTCATACACTAACACAGGAACAAATCAACATACCCTTAGAGCCTTGACCGGGGTTATTCTATCTACTACCCAAGATCCACAAACCTGGAAATCCTGGATGCCCCATCATCTCGGGCATTGGCACTCTCACTGAAGGACTGTCCGGATAAGTGGACTCTCTACTCAGACCCTATGCCACCAGCACTCCCAGCTATCTCCGTGACACCACTGATTCCCTGAGAAAACTACAATGCATTGGTCACCTCCCAGAAAACCCAGAAAACACCATCCTAGCCACCATGGACGTGGAGGCTCTCTACAAACATTCCCACACACAGATGGAATACAAGCTGGAGGAACAGTATCCCCTGATGATGCCACAGCACAACTGGTTGCTGAGCTCTGTGACTTTATCATCATGCACAATTATTTCAAATTTGGTGACAATATATCCTCCAGACCAGTGCCCCGCTATGCACCTGCATGGCCCCACAATATGCCAATGTTTATGGCTGACCTGAACAATGTTTCCTCACTCTCGTCCACTCATGCCCCTTCTCTACCTACGCTGTATTGAGACTATCATGATCTGACCCATGGGAAGGAGACTCTGGAAGAATTCCACCACAATTTCAACAGCTTCCACCCCACCATCAACCTCAGCTGGACCAATCTATACAGGAGGTCCACTTCCTAGACACCATGGTACAAAAATAAGTGATGGTCATGTTAACACCACCCTATACCGAAAACCCACCAAACCGCTATGCTACCTTCATGCCTCCAGCTTCCATCCTGGACACACCACACGATCCATCATCTACAGCCAAGCGCTGAGGTATAAACTGCATTTGCTCAACCCCCAAGACAGAGACCAACATCTACCAAGATCTTCACCAAAGCATCTCGAAAACTACAATACCCGCACGAGGAAATAAGGGGAAAAAATCAACAGAGCCAGACGTGTACCCAAAGCCTCCTACTCGCAAGACAAACCCAAGAAAGAAACCAACAGGACTCCACTGGCCATCACATACAGTCTTCAGCTAAAACCTCTCCAAACGCATCATCAGTGATCTACAGCCATCCTGACAACATCCTCACTTTCACAGTCCTTGGGAGGCAGGCAGTCCTCTCGCACAGACAACCTGCCAACCTTAAGCATCTCAACCAGCAACCACACACCACACCACATGTAACTCTAACTCAGGAACCAATCCATGCAACAAACCTTGATGCCAACTCTGCCCACATGTCTTCACCACGACACCTCACAGGACTACCAGATCAGCCACAGCCATCACTGGTTCATTCACCTGCACATCCACAATGTATATATACGTCATTGTGTGCCAGCAATGCTCCTCTTGCTATGTACATCAGCCAAACTGGACAACCCCTACGAAAAGGATAAATGGACACAAGTCAGATATTAGGAACGGCAATATACAAAAAACCTGTAGAAGAACACTTCAACCTCCCTGGACACACAATAGCAGATTTAGAGATAGCCATCTCTGCCAAGAAAAAAAACTTATCAGGACAGACTTCAAGAGAAACAGCTGAACTTCAGTTCATTTGCAATTTGACATCATCAGCTCAGGATTAAACAAAGACTGTGGAGTGGCTAGCCAACTACAAAAGCAATTTCTCCTCGCCGATTGATTTCACACCTCAACTCCAAAGAGGGCCTCATCCTCCTGATTAGAGATAACGATGTTAGTTCAAACTGATTCTTGCCTGCATATTATACGTGCCTCTGGAAACTTCCACTCATGCATGCTGACAAAGTGGGGTATTTACCCATGAAAGCTTATGCTCCAATACGTCTGTAGTTCTATAAGGTGCCACATAATTCTCGTTGCTTTTTACAGATCCAGACTAACACGGCTTTACCCCTCTTGATACTCAAATATGACAGTCTTCTCTCCAGGCATTTCAGTGATAGATTGGGGTATCTCTTTTCATGTGTTTCTGATCCTACGCAAGTTTATTTTATTATTTTAACTCTCGACTAGCCTTTAGATTGGGAGACCCATTAAAAGGCACTGTCTACCAAAAAAATGCTCTCTGAGTGCAGAGGCCGGTCTAAACAAAAATTATTAAAGTTGTTTTCATGTGATGAATTATGTTTGTATAGGCCAGTTTTCTTGTCCAGCTATGAGTTCCTGAGATAGTATGCATCTGCTTCTGTTATCTGTTACTTGACCTAGGAAAGATTTTGTATGCTAGAGATACGACACATCTGTTTATTCTTTTTACAAACACAGAATATTATATATTCCAAAACCCAACCGCGTTCATGTTAGTAAATCTCTGAGAAGGAGTTTTCTTGTTATGATAGAATCATGGAAAACGTGGGGGCCTGGAAGGGTCACTCAACAGGTCATCTAAATCGAGCCCTCTCACAGAGGCAGGAACAAAATATCATCCCAAATAGTGTTTGTCTAACTTATTGTTTAAAATGACAAGGATTCCACAACTTGCCCTTCCGTTGAATTGACATGGTAGCATAGATCCGCGCTGCAGTGTAGAAACATACCCCTGAGCGATATAGAATTCAGGATAAACATCAGCCCCAATTTTGAGTTTCTGCATTCTTGTGATAAGTGAGATATGGAGTAAGAAGAAGCAAGGTGGCTTTAAGCCCCTGTATTCAGCATCATTAGGGACGATTTGGACTGCTTAACTTTATGCTCAACTGCCTATAGCCTTCCGAGTACCATGGCAAACAGAAAGAAAGTGGCGCTTGTGTGGTCCGGATACTATCCACTCTCATTGGTGCTTCCTGTTGCCAGTTGATGCTGCAAAGCTGTCCTGCCCCAGGCCCTCCCATAGGGGATTGGGGGGTTTTTGACCTCTTTAAGTGGCTCTTCTAGTACTTCAGCCCTCTACCAAAGTCACACAGTCTAAAATGGATTAACCATCCAAAGCAGCAAAAGTCCGAAGCACACTGTGGCCCCTCACCAGGGTCTTCAGCCTCAATCTTTGACCCTTTAAATCTAGTCCTTGCTTGGGCTTCTAAAGCAGATCGTCCCCTGCTCCAGGCTAGAACCACTTACACCAGTGACTGTGAGGAACCTCATGGCCTGCCCACTACTTCAGGTCCCAACCTAAGGGAGCCCTATAATAACAGCCAGGTACCATTGCCTCCCAATTGCTGTACTATTCCTGGCCTTTCCCACATTTTCTCTTCCACGCCTTTTACCTCAGGGCTGTTCCTCTCAAGATCCTCCTCACCTGAATTCAAATGCACCGGAATCTGTCTTCCAGGTCTCTCTCAAGTAACCTTCCCCTCCTGCTGGTCCCAGCAGAACTGACATGCTCAGCCCTTCTCCCTCTTTTTATCCTGAGCCTGTGGCGTCCTCTGGACTGCTGCTTTCTATGCGCCTACTCTACAGGTCTGACAGAACCACCTTAGCCACTCCTTTCTTGGGGCATACAGTGTGGTAAGGACCAATGGGCCTCGAGCAGGAAGGCCTCAGGCCTGGTACACCCCGTCACACCAGTTCCCAGGAGCGCTCTTAGACATTTTGCCTGCCGCTGAAGCATGGCGTCATGCTGCGGGGGCGCTCTATCGTTCACCAATCCGCGGCTCCGGTGGACCTGCCCTGCAGGCGTGCCTGTGAGGTCGCTGGTCGGTGCTCCAGCCGAAGCCGCAGTTCAGCGGACCCCCACAGGCATTGCTGCCGAAGGCTGCCTGCCTGCGATTCCTCACTACCTCGGCGGACCGGCAAAAGCGCCCCCCGCGGCTTGCCTGCGCCTCAAGCACGCAGCTTGGGGCTGGTGCCTGGACCGCCCCTGCCGTTCCCTATCCTGATACACACAGCCTGTGGCTAAGGACTGTCATAGATTGGCCTGGACTTGATCTTCCAACTGGTACACCCAAGCTAGTGGGCCTCTAGGCCAGGGCTCCAGCTCTGAACTAAAAATAGTGTATTGTTGGTCTGTGTTCAATCCTCGCAGCCTGAGCCAAACAACCTACACCTGCTCTTCTGATATCCCCTGCATCCCAGCCTCAGTCAGCTGACCCAGGCCAAGGCCACTGCTGTGCTGCAGTCTTAAATTGCCAGTAAAGATGTAACCCCTGCAGGCACTCTACACCTAGAAGCTGAGGCCTGAAACAGCCCTTATCTACTCAAAATCAGAGCAACGAAAAGGAAGGCATAAAGGTACTTTGCTTCACATTGTGTCCTGCAACCTAATACGCCAACTATCCCAGATTGCTCGCTATAGTCAATACGCCAGTTTAGTGCTCTGCTGTCCTGAAATTCTGACTTATTCTCAACCACCTTTAATATATTAATCTTTATCTCAGAAGTCGGTGTTGCCTCACAGTATAGACACATGCCTTTCTCCACTTTTTGGAGTTTTGATTGCAGGCTTTCTGGTATTTTCTTGTCCAGTACACCCCTGCTTGGGGCTTGATGGTCTCTAGGGGCTATTCCAGCAACAGAAGCAGTGTTCTAGTGAATCCTAATTAAAAATTGTAATTTTACCTTTGGGTTTCTTTCCAAAGCCTGCTTCTTTGACATCTTAGAAATCATACCAGTTAAATGGTTTGGGGGTTGATGGTTGGATTCTAGTGCCCATTCAAAGTCCTCTGCCTTAATGGGACAGGATCTTTCATGTTTTTTTTATTTCTTATTAATAAATAAGAGTCCTGTTAGGGAGCAGTGAGTTCTACTCATGCTGAGAAGAAACAGACCAGTCTTGACATAACAAACACATCCTAGCCACCATGGACGGGAGGCTCTCTAAAAACATCCCACACACAGAGGAATACAAGGCTGGAGAACAGTATCCCTTATCCACAGCACAACTGGTTGCTGAGCTCTTGACTTTATCATCATGCACAATTATTTCAATTTGGTGACAATACTACTCCAGACCGTGAACCCGCTAGCACCTGCATGCCCACAATATGCCAATGTTTTTATGGTGACCTTGGAACAATTTCCTCGCTCTCGCACTCATGCCCCTCTCTACCTCGCTGTATTGAGACATTCATTGATTGGACCCATGGAGGAGACTCTGGAAGAATTCCACCACATTCAACAAGCTTCCACCCCACATCAACCTCAGCTGACCAATCTATAACAGGAGGTCCACTTCCTAGGACACCATGGTACAATAGTGATGGGGTCATTTAACACCACCCTATACAAAACCCACCAAACCGCTAGCCTACCTTCATGCCTCAGCTTCCATCCTGGACACACCCACGATCCATCATCTACAGCCAAGCGCTGAGCGTAACTGCATTTGCCTCCAACCCTCAACAGAGACGCCAACATCTACCGATCTTCACCAAGCATTTCTCAAAATACAATACCCGCACGAGGAAATAAGGGGAAAAAATCACAGAAGCCAGCGTGTACCCAGAGCCTACCTACTGCAAGACAACCCAAGAAAGAAACCGAACAGACCCACTGGCCATCAACATACAGTCTTCAGCCTAAAACCTCTCCACACGCATCATCGTGATTCTACAGCCCATCCTGACAACAATCCCTCACTTTCACCAGTCCTTGGGGAGCAGGCCAGTCCTCTCGCACAGACACCTGCCCACCTTAGCCTATTCCACCAGCAACCACCCACCACACCACAGTGAACTCTACTCAGGAACCAATCCATGCAACAACCTTGATGCCAACTCTGCCACATGTCTTCACCAGCGACACCTCACAGGAAGACCGTACCAATCAGCCACACCATCACTAGGTCATTCACGCTGCACATCCACAATGTAATTATACGTCATTGTGTGCCAGCAATGCTCTCTGCCTATGTACATCAGCCAAACTGGACAACCCCCCTACCTAAAGGAATAAAATGGACAAAGTCAGATATTAGGAACGCAAATACAAAACCTGTAGGAGAAACTTCAACCTCCCTGGACACACAATAGCCAGATTTAGAGATAGCCATCCTGGCCACATAAAAAAACTTTCAAAGACCAGACTTCAAAGAAACAGCTGAACTTCAGTTCATTTGCAATTGACATCATCAGCTCAAGGATTAAAGCAAAGACATGTGAGTGGCTGAGCCAACTACAAAGCAATTTCTCCTCCCTTGGTTTCACACCTCACTCCGAAAGAGGGCCCTCATCCCCGCTGATTAGAGATAAAGTGTTTAGTTCAATACTGATTCTTGCCATGCATATATTATACGTGACCTCTGGACACTATCCACTCATGCATTCTGACAAGGGTATTCACCTCATGAAAGCTTATGCCTCCGAATACGTCGTTAGCTAATAAGTTGCAACAGGATTCGTACGTCTTTTTACAGAGCACATACTAACACGGCTAATAGCAGATTTAGAGATAGCCATCCTGCCACAAAAAAACTTCAGGACCAGACTTCAAAGAGAAACAGCTGAACTTCAGTTCATTTGCAAATTTGACATCATCAGCTCAGGATTAAACAAAGACTGTGAGTGGCTAGCCAACTACAAAAGCAATTTCTCCTCCCTTGGTGTTCACACCTCAACTCCTAGAAGAGGGCCTCATCCTCCCTGATTAGAGATAACGAGGTTAGTTCAAACTGATTCTTGCCTGCATATTTATACGTGCCTCTGGAAACTTCCACTCATGCATCTGACAAAGTGGGTATTCACCCATGAAAGCTTATGCTCCAATACGTCTGTTAGTCTATAAGGTGCCACAGGATTCTTCGTTGCTTTTTACAGATCCAGACTAACACGGCTACCCCTCTGATACTCAAATATGACAGTCTTTCTCTCCAGCATTTCAGTGATAGATTTGGGGTATCTCTTTTCATGTTTTCTGACCTACACAAGTAGTTTTATTATTTAGACTTTTCGACTAGCTTTAGATGGGAGACCCAATTAAAAGGCACTGTCACCAATAAAATGCCTCTGAGATGCAGAGCCGGTCTAAACAAAAAAATTATTAAAGTGTTTTCATGTGATGAATATGTTTGTATAGGCAGTTTCTTGCCTAGCTATAGTTCCTGAGATAGGTATGCATCTGCTTTCTTTATCTGTTACTTGACCTAGGAAGATTTTTATGCTAAGGATAACCACATCTGTTTATTCTTCTTACAAAACACAGAATATATATTCCAAACCCAACCGCTCTTCATGTTAGTCAAATCTTCTTGAGAAGATGTTTCTTGTTGATAGAATCATGGAAACGTGGGGGCTGGAAGGGTCCTCAACAGGTCATCTAGTCGAGCCCTCTGCACAGAGGCAGGACAAAATATCATTCCCAATAGGTGTTTGTCTAACTTATTGTTTAAAATGACAAGGATTCCACAACTGCCCTTCCGTTGATGCCATGGTAGCATAGATCCGCTGCTGCAGTGTAGACATACCCTGAGCGGAGTATAGATGTCAGGGATAAACATCAGCCCCAATTTTGAGTTTCTGCATTCTTGTGCTAAGTGAAGATATGGAGTAGAAGAGGCAAAGGTGGCTTTAAGCCACCTGTATTTCAGCATCATTAGGGGACTGATTTGGAGCTGCTTTAACTTTATGCTCAGACTGCTATAGCCTTCCAGAGACCATGCAACAGAAAATAGGTGGCGCTTGGTGTGGTCCGGATACATCCCCTCTCATTGGTGCTTCCTGTTGGCCGAGTGTGATGCTGCAAGCTGTCCTGCCCCAGGCGCCTCCCATAGGTTGTTGACCTCTTTAGGTGGCTCTTCAGTACTTCAGCCCTCTGACCAAGTCACACAGTCTAAAATGGATTAACCATTCCAGAGCAGCAAAAGTCCAACACACTGTTGGCCCTCACCAGGGTCTTCAGCCTCATCTTTGGACCCTTTAAATCTAGTCCTTTGCTTGGGCTTCTAAAGCAGATTCGTCCCCTTCTCAGGGCTTAGACCACTTACCCAGTGACTGTGAGGGAACCCAGGCCTGCCCACTACTTCAGGTCCCAACCTAGGGACCCTATAATAACAGCCAGGTACCATTGCCTCCAATTTGCTGCTACTATTCCCTGGGCCTTTTCCCACATTTTCTCTTCACCCTTACCTCAGGGCTGTGTCTCTCAGATCCTCCTCACTGAATTCAAATGCCACCGGAACCTGTCTTCCAGGTCTCTCTCAAGTACCCTTCCCTGCTCCTCTGGTCCCAGCCAGAGACTGACATGCTCAGCCCTTGCTCCTCCTTTTATCTGAGCCTGTTGGCCTCTGACTGGCTGCTTCTATGCGGCCTCTCTAGGCAGGTCTGACAGACCCACCTTAGCCACTCCTTTCTTGGGGCACAGTGTGGTAGGACCATGGGGCCTCGAGCAGGAGGCCTCAAAGGGCCTGGTACACCCCGTCACACCAGTTCCCAGGAGCGGCTCTAGACATTTTGCTGCCCTAAGCATGGCGTCATGCTGCGGGGGGCGCTCTGCCGGTCACCAATCCCGCGGCTCCGGTGGACCTCCCGCAGGCGTGCCTGTGGAGGGTCCGCTGGTCCCGTGGCTCCACCGAAGCCGCAGGTTCAGCGGACCCTCCACAGGCATGCTGCCGAAGGCTGCCTGCCTGCCGTCCTCCCGGCGACCGGCAAAGCGCCCCCCGCGGCTTGCCGCCTCAAGCACGCGCTTGGCGTGCTGGTGCCTGGAGCCGCCCCTGCCAGTTCCCTATCCTGATACACACAGCCTGTGGCTAAGGACTGTCATAGATTGGCCTGGACTTGATCTTCCAACTGTACACCAGCAGGTGGGCCCTAGGCTCAAGGGGCTCCAGCTCTGGAACTAAAAATAGTGTATTTGTTTGGGGTCTGTGTTCAGCCTCCAGCCTGAGCCCAAACAACCACACTGCTCTTCTATAGCCCTGCAGCCCGAGCCTCAGTCAGCTGACCCAGGCCAGCCACTGCTGTGCTGCAGGTCTTTTATTGCAGTATAGATGTACCCCTGCAGGCTACTCTACCTAGAGCTGAGGGCTGAACAGCCCCTTAGCTAGCTTCAAAATCAGAGAACTGCAAAGAAGGCATAAAGGTACTTTTGCTTCACATTGTGTCCTGCACCTAATACTGCTCAGCTACTCCCAAGATTTGGGCTCGCTATAGTCAATACGCCAGTTTAGTGCTCTGCTTCTGAAATTCTGACTTTAAATTCTCACCACTTTTAATATTATTTAATCTTTTATGCTCAGAAGTCGGTTGCTCAGTAAGTAGACACATGCCTTTCTCCACTTTTTGAGTTTTTGAGTTGCAGCTTCTGGATTTCTTGTCCAGACACCCCTGCTTGGGGCTTGATGGTCTCTAGGGGCTGATTCCACATCAGAGCAGTGTTCTAGTGAATCCTAATTAAAAATTGGTAATTTTACCTTTGGGTTTCTTTCCA
The DNA here is from genome assembly GCF_003597395.2 of Chelonoidis abingdonii. Classification (NCBI taxonomy): domain Eukaryota; kingdom Metazoa; phylum Chordata; order Testudines; family Testudinidae; genus Chelonoidis; species Chelonoidis abingdonii. Next base: position 232,029,530 of record NC_133770.1, read on the forward strand.
AGCCTGCTTCTTGTACATCTTAGAAATTACCAGGTTTAAATGTTTGGTGGGGTTGATGGTGGATTTCTAGTGCCCATCATCAAAGTCCTCTGCCTTATTGGGACAGATCTTTCAATGTTTTTTTTATTTCTTATTAATAAATAAGAGTCTGTTATGGGAGCAGGAGTTTCTACTCATGCTGATGAAGGAAACAGACCAGTCTTGGACATAACAAGCAGAATCATGATCAAAGCAGAAATGTTTCTATCCTATTACCCACCATAGCCACCTCTTACATTTTCCCCTTCAGATTCATAAGATGTTGGAGCAAGGACTGCCATTTACTATATGTGTGTACAGCGCCTAGCACAATGGCGTGCTCTGCTGGTTAGCCTCCAGCTATTACTGCAATAGTAATGTTTAATAGTGTTATCAGTGCTGCCCTGCTCAGGCATACCTCACAAGTTTCCCTAGCTCAGGAGGGACAGTCATTACACTTTTAGTAAAATATTTAACTTGCATTCCTTCTAAACTCTTCGAGACTCCTATATGCTCCAGTGGAGCTAAAATAGTTTATTATCCACCAGGTGAGAAAGGGAATAGGAGAAACTGCCTGGACTTCCCTTACTGCCCCCTCCCCCCCAGGTATGTGCAGCCTCCGCACATTTAATAGGTAGAAAGAGTGAGGCAAATAGATGGTTGTGAGGTCTGTAAGAGCAGAGCACACCCTCCTCCCACTAACCAGAGGAAGGGAGGGTTGAGGGCTCCTCTAGTTAAAATGAAACCAGCTAACAGTAATGATCTTCCTCCTTCTCCTGAAATCCTTTCTCATTTATTCCATAGTTTATTACTGGTGGAAATATCTCTGGAGATCTTGTTTCTGTCTCTGCTTCAGCCCCTCCTATGAAACCCTCACTCGTTGTTTTGATTTATTAATCAAAAGCTGAACAATACGTTTTATTTTTATTAAAAATCCTCCCTTCTCTCCCCCCCCGCCCCGTACCCTTTACTGATATTTATGCAAATATCCTAATACCAGGAAGTAAACTGAAAACTCTCAGCCAACCCACTGAAACCAAGCGAAGTTCCTTTTCTGCAGCTCACAGGGGTGGCCTCAGGCAGACTAGTGGCTTGGGTGCTCTGGAGTCTTTTCTCTCTCTCCCAGCTGTAAAATCCTGTGGTCTTTTAAAAAACCCAAGCGTGTAGCTTTTCCTTTTCCCGAGGATAATCAGCTAATTTAACTCTGAACTACACCCTGGCTCCTACCCCCACTCTGTGGCTGAAGTAACCGTGGAGTTTACTTGCTGCTTCCAAAGTTTCACACTCAGGGAAGTAAGTGTCTTTCTTTTGTCTCCTAATTTGGAAGTGGGTAGCTTGTTCGGGCTGCTGTGTCCAGCGGTAATTTCTGTGATCCTTTCAGACCAGTGGGGAATGTAGGCAACAGCTCTGCACTGGCAGGGTACGGATTAATAGGACTTCCTCTTTAATTCATACAAATCATGGGCTTCCGACGTTCCTAGAGTTTGTCAGAGCGAACAAGTGCTTCTCACCACCAGAGAGAGGAAAGGCATCTTGGAACCTTTTTGGCAGCTGTCCTTGTTGCTTTGGTAACAGGTTTTCCCCACCTGGATCTACCTTGCAGATCAGAGGGAATAGACACTTGTTTGTCTGTTGCATAAAACAGCTTATCACAGGAGGCTGGGCTTTAGTTATTTTTTATTGTTGTTAGCTCTAATATAACACGCTGTCTTTAATTACTTTGGAATTTTTTGAGATTTAACCTGTCCTATTGGCGTACCAATCATTTTAGGGAAAGCTAGTCTATAAATACACGTTGACATCTTCCTCTAGTCTCTCCCCTTCCCCCTCCTCCCCCCCAAAAAATGAAGAGAAAAGCAAAGTTTTCAGGCAAGAGAAAGAAGGGGCTGATGGAGGGCATTCTAGAATTATTACTGAATTAGCTAAAGGGTGATTGATTTGGAACCTGATCTCTCTCATTCACTGAAGTGAACAAGAAATATTAAATGAACCATGTGTTAAGGATATAGCCAGTTCAAAAGAGGAAGTGTGACACTAATGGGTGGCTTGTGTTTCTACCCCTTCAGGGAACAGTTCTTTGAACCTCAGACACAATTTACAGTACATTAGGTAAAAGGAAGTGAGAGTTCTCTTTGGACTGGTTAGCTTTTCCTTTAGCCCAGGGGAAGGGGTGTAGCTGCAGTCTAAGCCTTCCTGTATGGTTCAGCTTTTAAGGAAATACAGTAATTTATTTGAGAAGAAGACTTTAAAAAGGGATTACAGTTGGTGCTTTGTTTTGATCTTCAAGGCTATATTGTCTTCAGCCAATCTTGACTATTCCTAATTAAAATAAAAAAAAAGTTGGAATGCTAGAAGAATGTAGTATTACACAATGCATTTTTTCTTAGTCACTGTCACAAGCTAAGACAATAGACGTGGTTTAACTACCAGAGAAAATATGGCCTCTGGATATTCTGTTTAAACTCTGGATTTTAAACCTACAAGTGTAGGGTAAAGTAATTCCTGCATCATCTTCAAAGTAAAACTCCTTCCTCTTAGCTAGATATTAAAGTGTGCTCCTGCTTTGAAAAAAATGAGAACAGTATTATGATGTTCCATGTTTAATGTCTCTCACTGGCTTTCAGTCCAAGTTTGCTCAGTTTCTAAAAACAACAACAACAAAAAGCTCACTTCTTTATTTTAAACTGCCAGATCTGCAAATTCTGTCTAGAATCTGAAAATCAAGCTGGTTCTTTCCAGGTTGAACATCATCCTCAGTATTCTGCAGTTAGAGTTTAGTTGACAGTCCCTGTTTTTTCTCAAGCAGGAATAAAATTCAGCTCAATGGTCAGCAGAAGTTGCCATTTTTGCTTTCATTTTTCACAATGGAAGAGCACTTCAAATATTTTTTTCAGCCAAAAACTAAACAAACACTCTTCTCTCCCACACTCCCTGCAAATCCCCATCCCACCCCACCATCTTAAAACAGCACAAATTGATGGGGAAATTTTTACCCTTGTATAGTATGATTCCTGCATGACCCTTGGAATGCCTGAACGCTGGGTGCAAATGGTTGTAATGTAATATCTGGTGCTAGATAAATTGTGGAACACTTGCCAAGTGATTATAGAAAAAAATCTGCAGTATAGAACTGTTTTAACAAAATAAAGATTAAATTGTGTTGGGTAGTCTAGTTTTCAAGAAGGGTTAATCAAATTGCTTTAATGTAAATCTTTCCTGTTCTAGTACTAGATGTACAGCAGATGTGGTGGTTTTATAAGTTTAATAAAGTGGGGACTTCACATCTGTATAATAAGTAGTGACAACATTGCAACTATGGACTGGAAGAGCCAAAGAATTTTCTCAGTAAAAGTAGAAACAGGATGAAAGTCTGACTAATAATGCTTATCTAACAGGAGTGTATGGAATCACAGGAGACAATTAAAATTCATGGATTCTGCAGCCAATAGGTTTCACATTCTGTTGACCTATTTCAAGATTAATATCTTGTATCTGGTGCCAGCTTTGTAAGTTATATAGAAAGTTTTCTTGGTTTAATAGGATAAAGATTTCTTTTATCAGTAAACTGTTGAGATAGTTCTATTACTGCAATGATGATGTATGTAACAAGCATTTTAGCAACAACTATAGATTGGTAGATGTGAAGTAGTTCTGCTTTTCCTGTGTATTCGTCTGGGTAAGCAAGACTTTATTGTAAAAGTGCCCAAAGAATTGCAGAAAGGCCCTTTTTATTTTTTTTTTAAATAATATTTTGGTCAGTAAAATCATTCAATGACTGTTTTTCTTGACAGTGCTTTTGACTACAATGATACATCACCTGCTAACACTAGGCATTTTATACTCTATTAGCATTCCAGTTTTCAGGTGTGTTTCACCTTGTCCAAACTATTGGATGGATTTTCTACAAATTTGTAAATCTTTGTGTATTGATTAGTTTATATATACTCTTTCCATAACATTGCCTCCGCAACTCTCTTTAGAAACGAGGCACTGTGTTCTGTGACCCTATCAGCTCTCATAAGCAGAACAGCAACATGCTTGGTCAGTTTTTGTAAGGGAAACCTCATAGCCCACCCAGGTCCTTCAGCAAGTGATATGGATATTTCAATTGGGAGATTTCTCCCTGAATCAGAACTTAATTGATGTCCCAAGATTGACTTAGAGGCTGCTGGAAGTCCCATCTCTTGAATGACACAAAACTAAGGTCCTCCTGGCCACCTGTGGCCATTAAAGATTACATGGCACAATTCTCAAGACAAGAGGCATTGCACTTTATCCTGATTAAAGTGCAATTTAGGGAGTATCATCCTACCTAAAGATACCCTTAGATTTATTAGATAAAGTACTCTTCATGTCTTTTCACATGGGAATGCTGCACTAGAGTTACGGGGAGTTAAATAGCTAATCCCAGAAGTAATTGCATTTTTGTGGTGAAAAAGAGGTGTGTGTTTCAATACTTCATTTTGAGTATTTAAGTGTTTTGATCTTTAGGATGAGAAGTACTCACTTTGGGCCAGATAGTACCATACCCAGAGATGGGTATGTGACAGGCAGCAAGCACCTTTCCCCTTTTTATGTAGCCTGTGTAAGAGCCAGACATAATTGTAGCCCCTTTGCTCAGGGAAACTCAGGGTCTGCTCCCTCCTCTCCCTCTGCCCCCATGTGACTTGATGCTGCTCCTGTGAAGCTGGGCCAGTGCAGCTGGTGGGCAGGCAAAGGGTGATGGTGAGAAGGAGGAGAAGGGCCCCTCAGAGGATTCAGGAGGCCTGGGGCAAAGCAATTTCAGTAGCCCCTTCCATAAAAAAAAGTTGCAATACTATAGAATACTGTATTCTCATGGGGGCCCCTGCGGGGCCTGGGTCAAATTGCCCCACTTGCACACCTCTTCCCCCCGCCCCCCCGGGCCACCCTGGTAAAAATAGAGTTTTAAAAACCTTCTGCATCTCAGCACAAACCCAATTTTGAGACAACTTCTTTTCAGGTCACCTTTACAAGGTATCACTTGTTCTCAGCATCAGCTAGTGCTGATAATGCGGACAATGTCTGCTTTCCTTCAAAATTTGTTGTGGTTTTTTTAATTGAAAAGCTGAAATTAGTCTGCCAAAACCTGAACATGGTTTGGGGCTTCAGAAATGTGTGGCCAAATATTTGCTGCTTGCTGTGTTTGTTTAAAGAAACAATAAAAAAAATCTGCTTAAAAAAAATCCAAAACTTTTGAACCTCCTCAGCTTGTGACCAAACCCCTGAGACCATCCAGTCAGAGA
>NC_133770.1:232036085-232076678 GCF_003597395.2 Chelonoidis abingdonii
CCCGTTCCCCGTCCCCTGACTCCCCCCGAACCTCTGCCCCCTCCCTGTGTCCTAACTGTCCCTGGGACTCCCTGCTCCTTATCCAACTCCCCTGGCCCCTTTACCATGCTGCTTACCCCCACCTCTCCCGGAGCCTCAGCACACCGCGTCCAGGAGCAGTCCTGGACAGCACTGCAGTAGCGTGGTTCCTGCAGGACCTGAGCTCCTGCTGCTTGGCAGCAGCTCACAGCCCCGCCCCTTTACTATGCGGCTCCGAGCGGCGGGCACTGAGGTTCCATTGGAGCCACACCATGTTAGCTCTGTCCAGGGCCGCTCCTGGACCCAAAGCGCTGAGGTGCCGGGGGATGGGGGAAGGGAGGAGGGAGCCCCTAACATTCTTGTGGGGGCACCTGCGGGGCCCAGGGCAAATTGCCCCACTTGCCCCCCCGGGTGGCCCTGAGGACCAGGGGGTGTAAACTCCACCTAATGCAAGGGTGAGACAGGATTCCTTGCAGCAACCTCCCAGAGGTATTACGGCACTATGCTGCCCCCAACATGAGGCTGAGTCTTGATGGTATCAATGAGCCCCAACTCCGTATGAGACAGTATTGCTGTAAAGTAGAAGAAAAAGAAGAAACCCATAGGGTGTGTTTTGTAGAATTCCTGCTGATAACTTGTACTCGTAGTGTAGATATTTCCATAAAAAAGTGCTGAGCACTTGTTTGAAACATTATGCTAGAGAGATCTATTTTTCACCTCTGTAAATTATTTTTAATAACATACAAGTTTTTTTAGATCAACCCTACTGATGCAATTGTCAGTACCCATACACAATGTAGTAACCTATTAACTATTTAAAAAATGTTTTAACTTCTATCAACTAAATTCCAATGATGGCATTGAACATTTTTAGTTAAATTGTCCTTCAGAAAAGGATGGGAAATGCAGTGTTCTTTTTAGCCTCATTAAAATACGCTTCCACTAAATTTGATGCCTACAGATGGAGTCAGCATGAACAATCTTCAGCATCTTTCCTGAAGATTACTATCCTAGCATAAAGATGGAAGCAGAATCAGTCTTGTGTAGTGTTTGTATGACAGATGTGAGAGCTGCTTGCTCTGATATTCATAATGAACCTCTATTTAATGTCCAAGCCTAAAGAACTATTCACAGGGGCCCGGATGCTAGATACATTACTGTGGAAAATAGCCGTTACCCTCATGGATAGAGATGACATTTTAACAGAATCACTTGGCGGAGAGAGATGTTGTTATGAGAGTACTGTCAAATTCAGTGTTCAGGGCGGAGGAGAAGAACAGCATTATTTGAAATGAAGAGCTTCAACCTGTGTATCCTATACATTAGAACTGTATTGTCTGTCTTATTTAGACTGCAAGCACTTGCGGTAACTATAATGTATTCCTTTGTACAGCATTGAGTACCCCATCATACACTGTCCCAGGTATAATGATAACTCCCAGTCTAAGCAACATGTCCTCCTGCCTCTGAGGTCTTTGGTGCACTTAATGTAAGATCAACACTTCTCTTCCTGGCTAAGCTGTGGGTGATAAGACTAAAAAACTCACACCTGCTTTGCTCACTTACATCTTCAAGTTCTATTTTTTCTTTATACATTCTTTTGATTGAGCCTATTGTCTCAGTAACAATAACAATTGGGTTTTTTAGTTCTTCTGAAGAATACCAGTTACAATATAGTCATTTTGTAAAATATTGAGCTGAACCATGCTGCAGTACATACTAGGAATTAGTGTGCATGGTACATTTGGACTCCGAGCTTGGCATTTTCTGTAATTTAGTTTACATTATCTACATCCGTTTATTTACAATTCAGACTCGATATAAATACAAAGGGGACTGATCATATCTTGGAAATGTGTTTTCCATCTTCTTTAGAGTTTGGATAGTTGAAAGCAATTCAGGGACTTCAGCAAATGTACATATTGGCACAACAACTCTATTGTTCATGTGTTCTGGTGTGTGTGGTTTTCGTTGTGTACTTTTAGTGCTTTTTACATCTTAGTCATTGTTTGCTACAGGCACACCCATATAGACCTGTTTGATCAATAGACTTTTGACTATGCTTCATATGCTAGACTTTTTTATTAGACAAATGCTGGAACAATATGGTTCTGCAGAAGATAATGCAGAAATATATTCTTTTCCCCTCTGTATACTGTAGTATGTTACTGCATTATGGCCTTCCAACAAAATAAATACTAAGGAGCAACAAGCGCCATTCCCATGGAAAGATGTATAATTAATTTTATAAAGGTGAAATTTGTTAATCCACAGATCTGTATTACTGCAGCTTCTGACCCCTATTGTTCAGATTAGATCTTGGTACAGAAAATATTCAAGCATAAGTTTTCCAGTGGTATAAAATTGAATGGGAAAAGATGATAATAAAACTAGTATATCTGCCATATTTATCTGAAGTGGATGTTCTCAAACCGTGCCATCAGCAGGACCTGGAGCATCATGGAGATTATGCCTTTAAGGTCCAAATGGAAGGGACTGTACTACGCTGGAGCAGCTCCTACACACCCAGCTTAGCAGACTAGTAGTGGCCTGGCCAGCCTTTGCGTAATAGGTTGAGTGTTTTTGTGTAACGGTGATTCAAGTATGAGAAGAAAGGAGATGAGGAACATATTTTAAGATGTTTGCCAGGATTTGAGTCTTTGTCATTGAGGAAGTGAAAATTTCTTTGGTCAACACTCAGGAAGGGGAGGGAGGAGAAAGAGGAAATTCGTCATTTGAATGCGTGGGGCTCAGCTGTTTCAATACAAATTGCAAAACTTATTTGAATTTGTAGACAGCAGGATAACACAGCATGCAAATGAAATTCAAAATAGGCTTTTGAAACTGCAAAATACCAGGGAACTTCTAAACTCTAGGCAGAGGCTAGACAGAAGTTCTTATAGTGCTGGAGGGGGATTTGGAGATTTTGTTCCCCCTTTGCTTCTCAGTATGTCCCCTGCTCTTTACATCTTGTTTTTGTCACTATTTTGTGCTCTGCTCTCCATCTTCTTTTCCCTCATTCTGACCTTGCAAGCAGCGTGGCAGCTCTTCTTCTCTCTGTTGTATCAGTTCCCCCACACTGCCTGAAAAATATGATCGAAGCCAGCACTCATCTGGGGAGCATTAGCGTACATTAAGCAGAAAGGAGAGCCCTTCTATTCTTGGTGCTTGGCTGTCCACTCTGACTAGTTTTCAGCACAGTGGCTGATGGACATGGCTGAAGGAGAGGGGTTGACTGGCAGTGTGCAGCATTCCCATGCTGCTGGCAGGGCCGGGGAAGCAGTGATCAGCAGTATTATCACTAAAGCTGATGAAATGCATTTGCTTTGCTGTAGGATTTGTGACAGAATCAGTGTGCTGTAGTGGAACTCTATCCTCTCTGCCATGGTACCTATCAATACTGCTTGCTAAGCATCCTTAGTGCTGTGCTGCTTTGAGTCTTTTTATGAGTTGAGTTGATTTTTTTTTTTTCTTGAAAAACTACATCACCGTTTTGCTTTTACCCAGCTATAGCAGCGACCTCTTTCTGCTGTCTCTCTTGGTGTTTTTTAGTTTTTAAACTCTTTCCCCATTCCTGGTCTATTGTTTTTCTTTCCCATCTGTCTTTATCCTTTATTTTGTTAGGGCCTGTCTACAGTACAGGTAACTCAACTGACACAGTTACAAGTGCTCTTGATTTATACCCCACACTGCAGCTCCCCTCCTCTGCCCCCCCCAACAAAAACCTATCGACCAAGTTTATGCATTAACATCTACCATACTGCCTTATTCTATGTGTATCACGCCTGTGCAGCTATTCCAAAGTGCCTCAGAAGGGGATGGGGGGGAGCTGAAGGATGTTTCAACTTGTGTGACCCTGCACCCTAACATGGCCTAAGGAGAAAGGGGGACCAACCAAACCAGTGACACAGTCATAACAAAGAGTGACACTGCAAGCAGACTGTGCACTGAACCTGTTACAGAAAGGTAGCTGTGTGCCATTATAGCCACTGGTAAGGGCAAAACACTTTCAACCATGTTGTGTGTAGGCACAAGCCATCTTTGGAGCCAACCGTAGCCTGGACTATTTATAAGCTGTTAAAAACTGTGTGCAGACAGACAAAGCTTTGTCCAATGTCCGCTGCCTCTCTTATTTCCCTTCTATTGCTTCCCCCTTCAGGAGTTGCTCTGGTAAGTTTTGCTTCACTTGTTCACAGTATTTCCTGTCCTCAGGCAGCGGCGTATTATCGCCTAGGCCTAGGGTGGCAAATTTGCAGGGGTGGCAAATGTGCTCACGCCCCTTCCCCAAATCCCTGGCCCGCCTCCTCTCCCAGGCGCGCCGCGCTTCCCTCCTTCCACCTCCCTCCCAGGCTTGCCGCGTGAAAGCACTGGGAGGGAGAGAGAAGTGAGTAACAGCACTCGGAGGATGCGGAGCAGAGGTGAGCTGGGGCCCACGGGCGTGGGGAGTAACCCGGGGGGGGTGGGAACTGCTCCTTGCCCCAGCTCACCTCCGCTCCACCGCTGCCATCTCCCGAGTGTGCCGCAACTCCCCTTCTCCCCCCTCCCTCCCAGGCTTGCCGCGTAAAAACTCTGGGAGGGAGGGAGAAGCGAGTAGCAGCGCGCTTGGGGGATAGCGGAGGTGACCTGGGGCCGGCGGGCACGGGGAGTAACTCTTCATGTGGAGGGGGGGGAGAGAACCACTCCCTGCCCCAGCTCACTATCACTCCAGCTCCGCCATCCCCTGAGCGCGCCACAGCTCCCCTTCTCCCCACTCCCTCCCAGGCTTGCCACGGGGGAGCGGAGGTGAGCTGGCATGCGCGGGGGGACAATTTTTTGAGGGCCTCGGGGCAGCAAATTTGTTAATCCGCCACTGCCTTCACGGCAAAGTGAAACTTACCAAAGCCAGTAATTGCACTGTGAAGTCAGCTGCTGTTTTAGAGAGTCAGCACCCTGAGAAGCTGTTATTGGGAAGGAGAAAGAGAGGAAGAGCAGCAACAAGCAGAAAAAGCACTGATATGAGGTGGGAAAGCTGGAGAAAGGTGTCTTATATGAGACACTTCTGCTTCAGTGGGAAGGTTAGCATATCTGGCTGCATTATTCATTATTTGTATTACCATAGTGCCTAGGAGATTAGTTGTGGACCAGAACCCCATTGTGCTAGGCACTGTACAAACACAGAACAAATAGGTGCAAAAAATAAGCATAACTGAGGGCTTGGCTACACTGGAGAGTTGCAGCACTGGTGGTGGCTTTACAGCGCTGCAAGTCACACACTGTCCACACTTGCAAGGCACTTCCAGTGCTGTATCTCCCTGGATACAGCGCTGGCTGTACTTTACCTCTGCCTGGGGAATAACGACTGCAGCGCTACTCCACCAGTGTGGCCACCAAAAGCGCTGTTATTGGCCTTCAGAGGTATTCGCAAGTATCCCAGAATGCCTGTTCCCCACTCTGCTCATCAGTTCAAACTCTACTGCCCTGGCCTCAGGTGACCGCCCTTTAAATGCCCCTGGGAATTTTAAAAATCCCCTTCCTGTTTGCTCAGCCAGGTGTGGAGTGCAATCAGTGAATCTTTCCAGGTGACCATGCCTCCACGCGGCAAACGAGCCCCAGCATGGAGCAATGGCGAGTTGCTGGACCTCATCAGTGTTTGGGGGGAGGAAGCTGTGCAGTCCAGCTGCGCTCCAGCCGTAGGAATTACGATACCTATGGGCAGATATCAAGGGCCATGCTGGAAAGGGGCCATGACTGGGACGCGCTGCAGTGCAGGGTTAAAGTGAAGGAGCTGCAGAGTGCCTATTGCAAAGCCCGTGAGGGAAACTGCCGCTCTGGTGCTGCCCATGACTTGCCGTTTTTACAAAGAGCTGGACGCGATACTTGGGGGTGACCCCACTGCCAATCCGAGGACCACGATGGACACTTCAGAGTTGGGGGGAGGGAAGGCAGAGGAGGAGGAGGAGCGGGGGAGGAGGAAGCAGAGAGTGAGGGTACTGGGGTGGGGGGAGACACCCCAGAATCCCAGGAAGCATGCAGCCAGGAGCTCTTCTCAAGCCAGGAGGAAAGTAGCCAGTCGCAGCAGCCGGTACTTGGTAACGGACAAGCAGAGGAGCGGGTTCCCGGTAAGCGGCTTTTATTTTCAGTATAGAAATGTTTCAGGAGAGGAGGGAGGGTTAGGTCTGCATGCATGCATGCCTAGATGTGGAATAGCCCATTGATGTGATCTATCACGTCGCGGTAATTGGCCTCGGTAATCTCTTCAAAAGTTTCAGCCAGAGCATGGGCAATGTGCTTGCACAAGTTTATTGAGAGAGCCACTGTGGTCCTTGTCCCAGTCAGGCTAACGCGTCCGCGCCACCGTGCCGCGAGGGGTGGGAGGGAACATTGCTGCACACAGGCAAGCTGCATAGGGGCAAGGGCAGAATCCGCTTTGCTGTAGAAGACCCTCCCGCTCTTCCCAGGTGACCCGCAGCAGCAAGACATCTTCCAGGATCAACTCCTGTGGAAAATGTTGGGAGACTGTTCAGTGCAGGTGCCCCCTGCAGCTGTTTGTTTTCCCCGACGCACAGAAACCCCAGTACAGCCCTGAAGCAATCAGTCCCCCTTCCCAGGTGACCCGCAGCAGCGAGATATCTTCCAGAATCAACTTGTGTGGAAAATGTTGGGAGACTGTTCAGTGCAGGTGCCCCTTGCAGCTGTTTGTTTTCCCCGATGCACAGAAACCCCAGTACAGCCCTGAAGCAATCAGTCCCCCTTACTAACCATTTCGGGACTACTGTGGGTTATGTGCGCTGTCTTTGGTATGGGAAAATTATGCTATTGTGAAGACTGTAAACTCCTTCACTGTGTGAGAATAACTGTCTGATGTGATATAAACAATGCTGCCTCTGTTAACTGTTGCCTTTTTTGCCTTTCTACAAGCAACCTTGAGCTCTCGGATGCCCGTGTTATCAACAGCTGAAAGACTCCAAAACCTCCGGAAGAAGACGCGAAAAAGCAAAGAACACATGCTGCAAGCAGTTATGGATCACTCTGCCAGAGAGAATCAAAAACTGCAGGACTGGAGGGAAAGGGAAAGCAGGATCTGCCAGAAAAACACAGCGGCCAGGAAAGAAAAGCACAAAGCAGCTGATAAGCATCCTGTCGCACCAAGCGGACTCTATCCAGGTGCTCGTAGCCATGCAGGCAGAGCACTACTGTGCCGGCTCCGCCCCACCCTGTCCCAAAGTTCTTTCCCTTGTGCCCCAATGTCAGCTCCAAACCCCCTTCCCCAGCATCCAGGTTCTCACCACCAGCAGCTGCCTCCAACACTTGTACGTTCACCAAACAGCCCTGAGAACTACAACCCTTACCCTCTGCACTCAACCCCCATCACCATGCAGTATAGTCATCCTGAAGTGCAGCAGTCATTGCACAGCACTCCAGACATGACATATTCAAACTTGTGACTGTACAGTTCCCCACCCCCCCCCCCTGCCCTTTTAGGTTCCCAAAATGTTGTGTGTCTGTCAATAAAGTTATTTTCTTTTCAATAAATGAATTCTTGGCTTTGAAAACAGTCTTTATTATTGCAGAAAGTCAAAGATACCTTAGCCCAGGAAAGAAACAGGCACTGCAAATCAGCTTAGAAAAAAAGATTCCTACTAACATTGTAACCACTGCACTTCACTCCCTGTGCAGGCACCAAACATTACTGTTGGTTTTCAGCCTCAAATTCCTCCCTCAAGGCATCCCTAATCCTTGAAGCCCTGTGCTGGGCCTTCCTCTAGTAGCCCTGCTCTCTGGCTGTGCAAAGGCACCCAACATTGAACTGGAGGTCCATGCCTGACTGAATCTTTCACCCTTCCTTCACAAATTCCTCCCTCAAGGCATCCTAATCCTTTCTTAGCAAACGGCCAAAAGCCCCTGTGCTGGGCCTCTCCTAGTAGCCCTGCTCTCTGGCTCTGTAGGCCCAAATTCAGCCTCCAGGCGTTGAACCTCGGAGGTCCATGCCTGACTGAATCTTTCACCCTTCCCTTCACAAATATTATGGAGGGTACAGCATGCGGATATAACGCTGGGGATGCTGCTTTCCCCCAAGTCTAGCTTCCCATACAGAGATCGCCAGCGCCCTTTAAATGGCCAAAAGCACACTCCACAGTCATTCAGCACCGGCTCAGCCTGTAGTTGAACGGTCCTTGCTCCTGTCAAGCTTCCCTGTATACGGTTTCATGAGCCAAGGCATTAACGGGTAAGCGGGGTCTCCAAGGATCACAATGGGCATTTCAACGTCCCCTACTGTGATCTTCCAGTCTGGGAAAAAAGTCCCTGCCTGCAGCTTCCTGAACAGGCCAGTGTTCCGAAAGATGCGTGCATCATGCACCTTTCCAGGCCAGCCTGTGTTAATGTCAATGAAATGCCCACGGTGATCCACAAGCGCCTGGAGAACCATAGAGAAATATACCCCTTCCGATTAACGTACTCAGATGCTAGGTGGGTGGTGCCAGAATAGGAATATGCGTCCCATCTATCGCCCCTCCACAGTTAGGGAAACCCATTTGTGCAAAGCCATCCACAATGTCCTGCACGTTCCCCAGAGTCACGGTTCTTCTTAGCAGGATGCGATTAATGGCCCTGCAAACTTGCATCAACACGATTCCAACGGTCGACTTTCCCACTCCAAACTGGTTCCCGACTGATCGGTAGCTGTCTGGAGTTGCCAGCTTCCAGATTGCAATAGCCACCCCTGCTTCTCCACCAGCAGGGCAGCTCTCAATCTCGTGTCCTTTGCCGCAGGGTGGGGGCGAGCTCAGCACACAGTCCCATGAAAGTGGCTTTTCTCATCCGAAAGTTCTGCAGCCACTGCTCGTCATCCCAGACTTCCATGACGATGTGATCCCCCACCACTCAGTGCTTGTTTCCCGAACCCAAAAGCGGCGTTCCACAGTGCTGAGCATTTCCGTGAATGCCAGCAGCAATTTCGTGTCGTATGCATCAGGCGACTCGCAATCATCGTCGGACTCCTCATCACTTTGGATCTTAAGGAATAGCTCAACTGCCAAACGTGATGTACTGGTGAGACTCGTCAGCATACTTCTCAGCAGTTTGGGCTCCATTTCCCACAGAAATCGTGCTGCACAGAAATTGTTGAGAGAGTCAAGATGGCGCGAAACGTGGACAGAAAAACAGGGATTGCTGGGATGTGAAGCGATGCATCACGGAGCATTGGAACAGGAAGCAGAATGACCCGCAACCTCCGCCCCCTTCCCAGAACCCACGGCGCCAAAATGGGACGAGGTGCTCTGTGGGATACGTGCCCAAAATGCACCACTCCCAACAGCACTGCAAATGCTGCAAATGTGGCCACACTGCAGCACTGGTAGCTGTCAGTGTGGCCACACTGCAGCGCTTTCCCTACACAGCTGTATGAAGACAGCTGTAACTCCCAGCGCTGCACACCTGCAAGTGTAGCCAAGGCCTGAATTAAGCAAGAAAGTTTGAAATAAACATAGGTAACATTAGACTTTTCTGTGACGTAGGCTGTATTTGATTATGTACAGCAGAGTTTTCAAATAAACTTGAGAAATGTGTAACTTTATTTTCACTTTAAACTGAGCTGATTTTTTTTTAAATGTTTGAATGCAAGTTTTAAGGTTCTAAAACCAGACTGAATTAGAAAAATTATTCTAATGGAAATGCACCCGACCCTTCACTGCTCAGTGACATAACCAGCTGCCTGTAATGTATTAGTTCATGGAAAGCATGCAGGGCCGACTCTTGCTCTGTGTTGCTTAAAATCTTGCTTTAAATTGCTAGAGGCACTGAGTGGAGTAAATAGGCAGAAGGAGTCTCTTCCGCCCCAATGGCACCTGTATACAAACAGGTGAGTGCACTCCTTAGTCTTGTTATGCCCCTACTAGTGCTCTGCAGTCCTATCATATGAAAGAATCATAGAAAGATCCACTTTCTTCTAACAGTGAATATGGAATATTTTTAATAATAATGAAATTGGTATTATCCCCACTGCTTCTGCCTAGAATCTTTCCAGTCCTGCCTAGCTTCTTGGTACAGATTTAAAGAAACAGTAGACATAGGCCTGGCCTACACTTAAAAGTTAGGTTGACATAGCTATGGTGCTCAGGGATGTGAAAAAAATCACATCTCTGAGCGCAGTAGCTACGCTGACCTAACCCCCTGTGACGGTTAGTCAATAGAAGAATTATTGTATTGACCTAGGTAATGCCACTCGGAGAGGTTACCTACAGGGATGGAAAAATTCCCTCCATTGCTGTAGGAAGCATCTGTGCTATGGAGGAGAATGCTGCGAGAGCTGTGTTGCTCCAGAGCCGGTAGTGTGGAGATGGCCATATTCTCAAAGAGGCATGTTCTGCTTGCTTGGAGGCATGATCAGGTCCCTAAAACCTACTTTGCAGATTCCTGGCCTTCTTAATAGTTAGCTTATTGGAGATGCTACAAAACTACCTTTAAACAAAATAAATAATATAATGAAATGTTAACAGTGTCAAAATATTTTTATCGCCGAACAAACAAACCAAAAAACACTTAACCCATTGCTAAAGTTTTACTCCTTAACCTTTTGATTAGTTGTTTTTGTGGAAAAACAAAACAGTTTCCAGTAACTCTACTGGTAACAGCTTTCAGCTGGCCTTCCATTTCAAACTTACTATTTACAGAGTATTTAATGCACAGGAAAAGTGTCAAAGTTGATTCAGAAACTAAATCAATTTGTATCAGGAAAACTTTTAAAGAAAATCCTACAGAATACTTAGTCATTTTCTAGCATGTCTGGAAAGAAAACGTTCTTTCTTTTGCACTTAGTTGTCAAAGCAAAAGTAGTAGTGAGGTACCTCCTGTGCTATTGTACTATTGTACAAACAGGCTTTTGCTCCTTCTAACACAGGAAATGTCAACCCTCTGAATGTCTGAAAAGGACCAGTGGTGTCAAATTCATTTGGAGGAGAGGGCTAGATTCCATGTTAAATAATTATCTGTGAGCAGCAATATAAACCCAGGATTTCTGTCACTGCCCTGGTAAAGCTCCACCTGATGGACACTCACTAGGCTACTGTGTTTAGGTCCCACCATGTGGGACCCTCTTAAGCTTTCCCTGGTTTAAATAAGATCCACCATTATCTCTTTCTTTGGCGTTGCTGGTATCTTCCTGAGCACAGACTCGTTTTGACTGCCTGTAAACCAGTCTCACAGTCCAACTGCCCAGGTCCTCAAATTCACTGAAGTTTGAAGTTTATTAATACAGAATCTTAGTAGGGTTGTCAACCTTCTGATTGATTGCAGAAAACCAAATGCCCTGGCCCCACCCTCTGCCCCACCTCTTCCCAGAGGCCCCACCCCACTCACTCCACGCACACCCCCAGTCGGTCATTCTCCCCCATCCTTGCTCACTTGCTCATTTTCACCAGGCTGGGGCAGGAGCTGGGGTTGCGGGAGGTGGTGCAGGTTCTGGGGTGGGGCTGGGGCTGGGGCTGGGGCTCGGGCTCCGGGCAAGGGGGAATAGGTTCAGTGTGTGAGAGGGGGCCTCTGGGCTGGGGCAGGAGGTTGGGGTGCGGGGGTGTGTGTGGGTGTAGGCTTTGGGAGGGAGTTTGGATGCAGGAAGGGACTCAGAGCTGGGGCAGGGGGTTGGGGGTGGCCAGGAGGCTCCACGCGCTTCCCCTCTCTGCACATGCCGCTCCCATTGGCCACGGTTCCCAGCCAATGGGAGCTGTGGAGCTGGTGGTTGGTGCAGTGCTTGTGCCATAGTCAGGGGCAGTGTGAGAGCACCCCTGGCCACCCCTAAGCCTATGAATCAGAGGGATATGCCAGCCACTTCTAGGAGCCAGCCGCTGCAGCCAACTGCATCCTTTGCTAAAGCCAAAAGTTGTGAGCGCTCTGGTTTATGGCTTACCTCTTCAGAGACATGTGATAGTTGAAGCACATAACTCAAAGGCATTTGTAAAGATTTCTAACACAATTACTCTTTACTATAGATAGCCCAAGAGATATACAGATCTAGACAAAACAGTAAAATACCTCTGTGCCTTTCCTTGTTTCAGGCCTTGGCTACACTGGAGAGTTACAGTGCTGGTAGTGGCTTTACAGCGCTGCAACTTACTCCCCGTCCACAGTGGCAAGGCACATACAGTGCTGTATCTCCCTGGCTACAGCGCTGGTTGTACTCCACATGGACGAGAGGAATAAAGAGAACAGCGCTGGTGCTGCAGCGTTGGAATGCCAGGGTATGGCTACACTTGAAATTTCAAAGCGCTGCCGAAGTGCGAGTGTGGTCGCAGCGCCAGCACTGGGAGAGAGCTCTCCCAGCGCTGCACGTACTCCACATCCTCTTCGGGTGTAGCTTGCAGCGCTGGGAGCCGCGCTCCCAGTGCTGCGGCATTGTTTACACTGAGGCTTTACAGCACTGTATCTTGCAGCGCTCAGGGGGGTGTTCTTTTCACACCCCTGAGCGCGAAACTTGCAGCGCTGTAAAGCGCCAGTGTAGCCATGGCCCCAGTGTAAACAGTGATTAATCTTACTATGCTGTAACTGACCTCTGGAATTTTCCCATAATGCTTTTAATTAAAGAACTCTTTGTTTTGTTATGATGCCTCTCTTTGTTTTAGAGTAAAACACAGCAATTGTTTGCAGGAGCACAGGCAGGCAGGGAATGTCCACAGCTAGTGTTTGCTTGAGGAGAGAAACCGGGGTTCGGGGGCATCCATCAGGGCAGCTGCTTATCTGGTCTGAAGGCTATTTGCATTTGAGTGAGTGAGAGAGGGGTGGGGGAAGTGGTCGGAATTTGCAAGGCAGGGAGCTGACACAGTGTTGGCTCCAAAAATCCACTCTCTCTCTCTCTCTCTCTCTCTCCCCCCCATGCTCCTTGTCACACTTCACCCCCCAACTTTTGAAAAGCATGTTGCAGCCATTTGAATGCTGGGATAGCTGCCCAAAATGCACCAGTCCCAACACCGCTGCAAATGCTGCAAATGTGGCCACAATGCAGTGCTTTCCCTACACAGCTGTACAAAGACAT
This sequence comes from Chelonoidis abingdonii, assembly GCF_003597395.2. NCBI lineage: Eukaryota > Metazoa > Chordata > Testudines > Testudinidae > Chelonoidis > Chelonoidis abingdonii. The sequence continues at coordinate 232,049,104 of NC_133770.1, forward strand.
CTTTAAGTCCCAGCGCTGTACAGCTGCAAGTGTAGCCAAACCATCAGTTTCCTTATTACTCTTGCATGTTCTTTGGATTGGTCATAGTCCTCTAGGGTGTCCAGGATCACGTTTCCTGCACATGGCTTCTCCTCCAAATCATGGAGTGTGCGTGTGTCCCTCTCTGGCATGCAGCCAGCTTTTTTCTTCCTTGGTTCTGCAATCAAAAATGACCTCTCTACTACAAAAGCATGCCCCTTTTGTTCTTCGCTGCCCGAAGCCTCCTCTGTCCTTTTAAACCAGCATTGTCACCGCTCTCCCTTTTGTTTACCTCTTAGGTATTTTAACTCTCCACCCCCCACTTTCTGCAGATAAACGTGGTTAAACTAGTTTTCCAGCTCAGGCACCCTTCTTAGCATATCCATTGTTTGGGCAGTGCCTAATTGTTAAGGTTTAAGTCTTCTTTTGTTTGTTGCCTATCTTCTTCCAGATAGAGGGGGTGAGATGTGTGAAGTGACTTTATTAGCTTATAACTGACTCACTACACATTGAGGCAATTAATGACAGAGCAATTTCATAAAATTAGAATTAATGAATTGTATGTAGACAGATTCCTCAAATTGTCATATTTCCTACTCACTTTACTCTATCTTGACTCTCTCACTGGGGCCAATAGGAAGTTTGTACAGAGAACAAGAGGCAAATACTGCCTTTATATAGTAACTAAACTTTTATTTATTATTTGTTCAGTACCTTATTGTCACACTCTCTAAGAAACTCTGCTCCCCTTTAGGCCACCACTATTTCTGCCCATTGTTTCTCAACCTTCCCCATCTTCCTTTATCTGTTTCTCTCTCTCTGCTCTGTATTTTATGTATCTAATCTATTCTTCCTTCTACATTTCCTTCCCAGCAGCAAACCGAGTTCTGATTCTTGAGGACTTATGATACAGCTATAAAACTCACTCTCTTTCTATACCCTTGCAATGCAAACTCAAGGATTAAGCCTGCAAACACTGGTGAGCCTACTTTACTACTTAAAGCCCTGCTCCTGCAATTTGTTGTGGGTAGGCAGACTGCAGCTCCCACATCAAGTCCCATCACAGTCACCGGTGCTCCATGTTGGTGCATCAATCTGGTCAGTTGTAATGGACTGCAGGACTGGGCCTAAGGGGACCATTTGTGGTAGTAAGTGATTGCAGGAATAGGCCCTTGAGCACAAAAAAGAATCCGAATCAATACCAAACTATTACAATAGCATTGAATCCAATCATCATAGCTTTTGAAAATGGAAATAAAAATATTCAAAGACTGAAAAAAAAAATGGCCAGTCACATTCAAAATCATAACAGTGGAGTATTAAGGCTAATTCATATTAAATCCATCTGACATATGAGTGCTCTAGTTTCTGCAAATGGGAAAAGAATTAGCATCTTCCAATGCAAGAGAGAAACACGTGTGATCATTACATTGCATCCTGAATCTGACTGGAGAGAGTTCCATGTAATTCAGAACTATATTTCAGAACCCTTTATTTTAACCTAGCAAAACCTCATGTGTAGTTTCTTAAGCCTTTTGTAGAAGCCGGTTTTGTGCTTGCTAACTAGCCTACCAAACTTGAGGCACCAGAAATTTGCTGTCCTTTTTACCTGCCTTTATGGCTATTTAATAATACAACTTGGCACTTAACAGTTTTGCAAACATTAATCACCATAAAATAGTGGAGGTACTATATCTAATGATTGGAGCATGGGACTGAGTCACAGCTCTTGGATTTTATTTCTAGGTCTGCTAATGACTCCATATGTGACCGTATACTTCACCTGTTTGTGCCTCCATTTGCCTGACTGTGAAAAGGGTGCAATAATACTTACTCCCCTGAGGATGGCTGTGAGAGTTAGGAGTAAAAACCAACTGCCTCTTTCTTCCTTCTTCACAACCGTGGAAGGCTCTTGCGTAGTGGAGATGGTGTGGGAGGATTGCTGTCCACCTACCCCCAGGATATATCACCAGCACCTAGCTGGGCATTGCTTTGCAAGAGGGAGTGGAGCTGGGTATGGGTGGGAGATACGCAGGCTGTGTGCACGTTCATTCTTAAATCTCAGTTCTTAAAGAATTTCAGGGGTTTTGTTTTAATTATTTTGTCTAAATCTTCCAATTCACGTTGTCCTTTGTCTCATTTGGCTACATTTGTACTGAACCGGTGGCTGAGACAACGTCCAAAAGATAGCTGCAGCTTACTTAGCTGAGATAAACAAGTTATCAACCTAAGCAGGCTACTATTTTGTGCTTTCAAGGGATTATTATAAACACAGTTTAAAGTTGTGCAAAAAATGAGTTGTTTATAAATTAACTCCCCCCAAAAGTCATAACATCTTCCTCCAATAGAATTCAAGAGGAGTTTTGACATTGACAACAATGGGGGTGAGATTAGTTGCCTCTATTTTGAAAGCTTGCACAGTTAATCAATACTCTGTATTTTTACGTTATCAGTAACAAGATGGAAATTGCATGAGATTTTTTTCTCTATGGTTGTGTAACTTACGGGCACCAGTTTCAGCACTGTCGTATTTTCAATTTCCTCCTAAAACAATTCTGATCTGCAAAATCAAACCAGAGTTCACAGGGTTCCAAGAGGAACTGCGGTCTAAAATAATGGTGTTAGTTTAGTTCAGACTAGACAACTTAGGCCAAAATGTTCAAACCTGAGTGTCTCTTGTTAGGGTCCTAAATCCATATTGGGCACATAAATACAATGTCCTGAGCTTCAGAAGTATTGAGCAAGCCATTGATGTCAATATAGCTTTACTGAGAAGCCATATAAAGAGGTCCACTAGAAAATGAAAGCTCCTTCCCTTGGTCTATAATAGACTTATATGTCAGATTTTTTTTTTCAGGTGTGATTGTTTTTGCTTTTTGAAGTGGCTGAAAGAGTTTGAGAATTTTTCATTTATTAAATCTATCAATATGAATGTCAATTTCAGCTCTAAGTACTTTATGTGTTTTTAAATACAGATTTGACAAACTAGAAATAAGCTGCAGAAAACCTTTTTGACCCCAGCATGTCTTTCATTAAGCCCTCCATTAAAGACTCCGTCATGGACATTCTTCAAGGAATTTTCCTCCCTCATGTCATCATTGGCATGTCATGATGTAGCTTGATGATGTTTAATGGGCCCCATATCCATTTTCAGATAGCTGTAGAGCACTCCTTGCAGGAAGCAAGTTCATTCCAAGAAAATAAAAATTATTCTAGAAAAGACAGGGTGGGTAACCTAACTGCGTCTGACGAAGTGGGTATTCACCCACGAAAGCTCACGCTCCAAAACGTCTGTTAGTCTGTAAGGTGCCACAGGATTCTCTGCTGCTCTATCAGAGATCTCATACGCTGAAGTAAGAACAGATGGTGGATTTGTGCAGGGCCGGCGCTTCCATTGAGGCGAACTAGGCAATCACCTAGGGCGTCAGGATTTTCAGGGGGGCAGCATTTTGCCGGGGGCGGGGGGCCGCAGGCGGCTCCGGTGGACCTGCCGCAGTTGTGCCTGCGGAGGGTCCGTTGGTCCGTGGCTCCAGTGGAGCTGCTGCAGGCATGCCTGCGGACGGTCCGCTGGTCCCACGCGGCTCCGGTGGACCTCCCGCAGGCACGGCTACGGCAGCTCCACCGGAGCCACGGACCAACAGACCCTCCGCAGAAATGGCTGTGGCAGCTCCACCGCAGCCGTGGGAGTGGCACGCAGGGCGGCAAAATGGCCGTGCGCCTAGGGCGCGAAAAAATCTAGCGCTGGTCCTGGATTTGCTATAGTGTCCATTAAAGATCCACCCTAATGAATAGTCAAAGCACTCCCTGAGACACACGCAGGTGCCATATTTGGTTGGATTGAAAATTTTGGGACCCATAGATACAAATTTACATACACACTCATGAAAGGAGGAGAGGGTTCATTTTAATCATCACTTAAGGTGCAATCTGATAACACTCCCCTGAGCATTGACTAGGCCACAGGTCTTACTAGCTTGGTCTATGTAGGAGGGGTGAGTAAAATGGGTGAAGAAACTTCTTGGTTAATCCTTCCTTCCATCCATTCTTCTTGTAACAGTGAGGCCTAGTTTCAAATAAATCCAGATAAAAACTTTATATTTGTTGGAATCAATACCAACATTTTGCATGTTTATAAATTAGGCATTTTGCCCTGGTATAAATATTCTAGATGTGCAAAGTTAAACTACATCCTGCACTGGGAGGGTTTGCATGCGTGCGTGGGAGCGTGCATGTGTGCATGGTGGGATGGGGTGGCTAAGCTGTGGCTCAGAAGCCACATGTGGCTTTTCAGAAGTTAATATGCAGCTCCTTGTATAGGCACTGACTCCAGGGCCTGGAGCTACAGGTGCCAACTTTCCAATGTGCCGGGGGGTGCTCACTGCTCAACCCCTGGCCCTGCCCCCACTCCACTCCTTCCTGCCCCCTCCCCTGAGCTTTCCATACCCTCGCTCCTCCCCCGCAGAGCCTCCTGCACACCACGTAACAGCTGATCGGGAGGCACTGGGAGCGGGGGCATGGAGCTGATATGGAGCTGCTGATGTATTACTGTGGTTCTTTGGCAATGTATATTGGTAAATTCTGGCTCCTTCTCAGGCTCAAGTTGGTCACCCCTGGGGTAGGGGTTTCAGCGCTGTAATTCGGACAGAATACAGAACAGACTGTGTGAAAGGGAACCAGCTCAAATTCACTTTAAGCAGGAAGTGCTTAAGTTTCCACGGAAACTACAAGGAGCTCTGTCCATCCACCTTCCTACAGAGCAATGGTTCTTCAGCCAGGAGTATGTGTACCCCTGAGGGGTACACAGAGGTCTTCTGGGGGTACATCAACTCAGATATCTACTTAGTTTTACAACAGGCTACATAAAAAGCACTAGCAAAGTCGGTACAAACTAAAATTTCATACAGATGGAATGGGAAAGTAAGCAATTTTTCAGTAATAGTGTGCTGTGACACATTTGTGGTTTTATGTCAGATTTTTATAAGCAAGAAGTTTTTAAGTGAGGTGAAACTTGAGATATGCAAGACAAATCAGACTCCTGATTGGTTTAAACATTTTTAAAAAAAATTAAGGACCCTCTTGTGAACCCCTTACTCCCATTGGTGAGCATTTACATTCATAAATCTCAGTGTGACTTCTTGTATGTTTAGGTGTTCACCAATAGGAGTAAGATATTTGCAATTTGTCTTTAAATTTTAACCCACTGATACAGCCAGATTCCAATCCAGATAATCCAGTGCCAGTAATTTACTCTTCAATCTCAGTTGGAAATGAAGTTCTCAACCTAATCAGTTGTGTAATGTTGCTGTGTGCCACTAAATACAGCTTTATTTCACTTCAGCGCTGGATGCATTTTAGTGGTGGGGGAAGTGATTCTCTGTGTGTGTAAAGTATAGTTTCTATGGCATTTTAAATCTGTGAAGTGCTTTGAGATCCTTCCTAAACTTTGTTAATATGATGATACAATATTGTTTTTACCCGTGGTCCACTTTACCTGAATCTTCAAAAAGGATCAGATAAAGTTGTGAATTCTGTTATGACAAAGTAATACCTTATTTCCCCTTCTTTCCTCTTCAAGAATATTAAATACAAAAGAAAAAAATGTAAACAAAAACAAAATAAAGGTGCAATTGCCTAGGGACTGGTGAAACTGATTAATTCATTGGTGCTATTGATTCAAAATCCTGGAGGATGCAGTTCAGGCAAAGAATTGCAAAAAAATAAAGTGTGATCACATCAGAAAATAGATGCTAACTTGTCATAAAACAAGTTTAATGTTGGTGCCAGAACTGACTACATAAAGCTGGAACATGTTCCTAATTCTTTAGGTCCATAATTCATAAAATCCATTATGTAATTCTTTACGAATTTCTATAATGTTAACAAAATGGCAACCTCTCTGTGGAGTGATGTTATTTTAACATTTTATTGAAATAAACAAGGAAAAGCTGAATTTATGGTTCATATAAATTCAGTTGTCCTTCCCTTTAATTAAAGGGAAGCTAGTTTTGATTAAACTTTTATTTCATTTCAAAATGATCCTTCCATCTTTCAAATTGTAGTAATGATATGATTATAGGTCCTATTTAATACTCCTTGTTTATGTTTTGCTTGGGTAAGGAATGATATGAGGCCAAGTTTCTAACAAGTCTAAACAAAAGGTGAGAGGGATTTATGGAAAGCCAAAGGAGTTTTGCTTGGGAAGGAGTTTTCTTTAGATCCTTGAAAGTGGTACTTCCCCGTAGATGGTTTTGTTGTTGATTTCTATTATAGTAGCGCCAAAGTGTCCTAACCAAGATCGAGATCCCATTTTGCTTGGTACTATAGAAATATAAAGTACGTGTATGAGTACACTGCAGTCAGGAGCTGTGAGTGCAGAACTTGTAGAAATACCTGAGCTTACTGTTCAAGTAGCAATAGCAGTGAAGCTGTGGCAGCGTGGGCACAGGTCACTTGAGTACATACTGAGGGTCGTGGGTGGATGGGCTAGCCTGTGGAGCTACTTCACTGCTATTGTTACTCAAGCTAGTTTTGATTAAAGATAGCTCAGGTACGTCTACAAATGCCACAGTCACGCCACCCAGTTGCATGGTAGTGGGGAAAAATGCCCTGTCCCAAAGAACTGTAATTTTAGAAGCAAAGCTCTCTTAATACTTAGTGTCCCAAATGTGCGCATAGCTTCTACTGGTAGTGTCCCTTACATACAAGACATAGTTGGAAAACTAAGTCAGTCTTTGAAATGAAAATCATTTATTTTATTGTGTGTTGAATGAATTGTGTGCGCTGTAGTGCACACACCTTTGCTGCTTTGTGTGTGATAGAGGTTTTCTGGTTTATAAATAGAAATGATAGTTTATTATATTCACTTCCTGATTCACTAATGAATAATCCCTTGTCTATGCTATGTTCCCATGAACTGTTCTTTGCTCTGTTCCTTTTTAACTGCTAAAAACTCCAAATTCAGCAATCTTCAGCTGTCTTCCTATGTGCAACATTGCTCAACTCCAGGTTATGCAAGCTTTAAAAAAATATTTAGCAGTCCAGTGGCTCCTTTTACCTTAGTAAGCACAGTGAAGGACACCCTTCCACTATAAATACTTGATCAGGCTTTTTATGAGCAAATGAGTGATTTGTTAAGAATGATAAGACTATAGCTTGAATCTTTATTGTTTGGTACACTGAGCTTTATCAGTATCCTCCATGCTGTCTAGAAATACATAGTAAATTATCAGAGGGGTAGCCATGTTAGTCTGTATCCACAAAAACAACGAGGAGTCCAGTAGCACCTTAAAGACTAACCAATTTCTTTGGACATAAGCTTTCATGGGTAAAAAAACCTCACTTCTTCAGCTGTATAGTAAATTATGGTCCCTGCCCTGGACAGCTTACAATAAAAAGGCCCTATCTTGTTCCCAATAAAGTTAGTATGAATGTGCCATTGGCACAGGATTGAACGTAAATGAAATGATACTGTCGAGTAAACAGGAAGAAATTTGGTTTGCAATCAGTGCATATATCATTGGGAGATCATCATGGGAAACTAAAGTGTTTAGATATTGTAGTGATGGGTTTTATGCAAGTATCAAATAGATAGATGTGTAATTTTAAAGGTCCATTACATAGGAATTTTGGATTTTGACTTGAGTATAAGCAAGTTTAACAAAATCCCATGGTACCTGCATAATTTATTATTTCTCAACCTATATAATCCTTTACTTTAATGGAGTTACACTAGGAATTAATATGTCTGATTATTTTTGGCTGGCTCCAAACATACGCATATTAAAATATAATTTGGCTTCATCTCATTTTTCCCAGATAAAGATTAGGAAAAGTGCAAGAATTTTAGAAATGTTGTTGTCAGAAGGGAGACCAGGTGCAGCAATGGACTTGAGAAAGACTCTAATTCTCACTAAGGTTGCTAAGTGTCTGGTTTTCTACCGGAAAGTCCAGCTGAAAAGGGAACTTGGCAGTGTCTGGTCACCATGAGGCAGAGGAAGGCACTGGATCATTAACCCACACCAACCTCTGCTCAGCCAGGGCCGCCACCTCCTACCTGCAGGCAGGCTCTGCATCAGCTCCCGTCCCAGCCCTGGAGCAAAGGGAGCCCAGCTGGGGGACAGGGGGAAGAGGTGGAGACGATCCAGTGACAAGTGTGGTGAGGAGAGCAGCAAGTGATGGGGAGGGGAGAAGAGGAGCGGGTGCGGGGGCAGGGCCTGGTGAAGAGGCAGAGCGGGGTGGGGCCTTGGGATGAAGAGGTGGGGTGGGAGGGCAGGGCCTTGGGGATCTGGTTTTCAGCCAATAGAAAGTTGGCAACCCTACTGCTCATGTCAGTGGGACTGATGTCACAGGGAAAAGGTTCTTGGGACCAATTCAGATCTCACGTAAAACAGTGCAAATTCATTAATTTCAAAGGAGCAGCCCATACTTGCACCAAGTCTGAGTAAGGGGCTCTGCCTGGTAGAGTTTGAGTTCAGCATTCACTAACACTTCACATGTTGAATGGACTGCTTGTGGGGCAAGGAAGGGGAGCAGCATGATGGTCTTGGAAATGCAGTGCCCTTCAGTATGGTGTTCTCTGGTGCATGTGTGTCTGCCAGGTAAGGGATTGGATTAAAATGAGGAGGGAATATGAGGGTGGTGACCTGGACCAATAAGAATGAATTAATTAAAGAGAGGACTAAAATGGATGAGACAGGAAGTGAATAATATATGCATAAAAATTTCAGCAGAAAGTCAGTCAATGTCCCAGAGGCAATGTTCTGGAAACTAGTGTAAAAGGGAGATGTGGGAAAGGAAACAAGGTTAGGGTGAAGATTGACTCAAAGGTTTCTGGGCTTGGGAGCCCAGGGAATGTCCTGAGTTAATGAGGATAGAATCAGAGACATGCAGTAGGCCAAAAATCCTTTTTATAGTGGTGGAATATAGAATAATAGAAAATGTAGAGATGGAAAGGAACCCGAGAAATCATCTAGTCCAGCCCCCTGCCCTGAGGCTGGGCAACTTAGGCTGGGCAAACCACCTGTCAGGGATGGTCTGTTTCCAATGATTCCACAACTTCTATTGGAAGCCTATTTCAGAACTTAACCCTTTTAGTCAGAAAGTTTTTCCTAATATCCAGCCTAAATCTCCCTTGCTGCAGATAAAGCCTATTACTTGTTCTCCATGTCCACTGAAGGTAGGGCAAGAATTGATCACAGTCCTCTTTATAACAGCCCTTAATATATATGAAGACTGTTATCAGCTCCCCCATCAGTCTTCTCTTCTCAAGACTAAACTTGCCATTTTTTTTTAACCTTTCCTCATATGTCAGGTTTTCTAAGCCTATTATCATTTTCTGTTGTCCTCCTCTGGATTCCCTCCAGTTTCTCCACATCTTCCTGAAATGTGGTGCCAAGAATTGGACAGAGTACTCCAGCTGAGGCTCCCAGTGCCAACTTGAGCAGGACAATTACCTCTGTGTCTTATATATGATACTCCTGTTAATACACCCCAGAATATTAGCACCACATTGTTGACTCATGTTCAGTTTGTGATCCACTATAACCATCAGATGCTTTTTCAGCAGAACTACCATATAGGCAGTTATTCCCCATTTTGTAGTTGTACATTTGATCCCCACCCCTGGAGTACTTTGTACTGTCTTTATTGAATCTCATCTTGTTGAATTGAAACAAATTCTCCAACTTGTCAAGGTCCTTTTGAATTTGAATCCTGTCATCCTCCAAAGTTCTTGCAAGTCCTCTCAGGTTGGTGTCATCTGTGTATTTTATAAGCATTCTCTTTGTTACCCAAGTCATTAATGAAAATGTTGAATAGTAACAGACTCAGGACTGACATCTGCTGGACCCCACTAGAGAGACACTCCCAGTTTGACAGAGGACTATTCATAACTACTCTTTGAGCGTGGTCTTTCAACCAGTTGTGTATCCACCTTATAGTAACTTAATCTAGACTGCATTTCTCTAGTTTGCTTATGAGAATGTCATGTGGAATTATGTGAAAATCTTTACTAAAATCCAGGTTATCACAACTACTGCTTCCTGCACCATCCACTAGGCCAGAAACTCTGTCAAAGAAGGAAATTAGGCTGGTTTGGCATGATTTGCTCTTGACAAATCCATACTGGCTATTCTTTATAACCTTATTATCCTCTAGGTCAGATGTGGACGAACTATGGCCCATGGGCCACATCTGGCCCCCGGGACCGTTCTGCCCAGCCCCTGAGCTCCCGGCCAGGCAGCCTAGTCCCCGGCCCCTCCCCTGCTGTCTCCCCTTCCCCACAGCCATGCCACCATGCGGGCGGCACTCTGGCCCACTACTCCTGCTGGGCAGCATTGGGAGCACAGCTGGCTCTGGCTGGGTGACACGGCTGTGAGCTCCTGCTGCTGGTAAGGGGGCAGGGAGCGGGAGGTTGGGTAAGAGAGCAGGAGGTCTTGGGGGGTAGTCAGGGAGGAGGGGGTGGTTGGATGGGCTGGAGGTTCTGGGGGGAGTGGTCAGGGGATGAGGAACAGGGAGGGTTGGGAGTGGGAGTCCCGGGGGGCCTGTCAGGGGACAGGGATGTGGATAGGGATCAGGAAAGCAGTCAAAGGACAGGGAGCAGGAGGGGTTGGATAAGGAGGTGGGATCCTGGGGAGCAGTTAGGGGTGAGAGGTCCTTGGAGGGGGTGGTCAGGGGATGTGGAGCAGAGGGCGGTTGAATAGGGTGTGAGAGTCTGGGGGGGGCTGTCAGGGGGCAGGGGTGTGAATAGGGGTTATGGCAGTCAGGGGACAGGGAGCAGGGGGGTTGGATAGGGGTGAGGGTACTGGCAGGGGGTGGTCAGGAGACAAGAAGCAAGGGAGGTTGGATGGATTGGTGGTTCTGAGGTGGGCAGTCAGAGGGTGGGAAGTGGGAGGGGGTGGATAGGGGGCAGGGAGCAGGCTGTTTGGGGAGGCACAGCCTTACCTACCCGGCTCTCCATACAGTACCCCTGCACTAGGTGCTTACAAACTGCGTGTTTAACAATTTGTTCCAGTATCTTTCCAGGGATCAAAGTTAGGCTGATTGGTCTATAACTCTTTAGGTCATCTTTGTTCCCCTTTTTAAAAATAGGTACTATGTTTGTTTGCCCTTCCCTTGTCCTCTGGGACCTCACCCATTTTCCGTAAGTTCTTGAAGATAATTGCTAACATTTTTGAGATTGCTTCAGCTAGCTCCTCAAGTACCCTAGGATGAATTTCATTACACTCTGCTGATTTGAATACATCTAAATATTCTTCAACCTTTTCTTTTCCTATTTTGGCTTGTGTTCCTTCCCACTTCTTGTTAATATTGGTTGTATTGAGTATCTGGTCACCAGTACGCTTTTTTCGTGAAGGCAAGCAAAACAGGCATTAAATGCCTCAGCCTTCTTGATGTAATCTATTATTAGCTTTCCTTCCATGCTAAGTAGAGGACCTGCACTTTCCTTCATCTTTCTCTTGCTCATTGCGTATTTAAAGAACATCTTCTTATGCCTTCTATGGCAACTGACTTGAATAAAACAAAAACCTAAATGTTTTTTAAGATTTGAATTCATGAACCACCAAATTTACTCCCTTCCTATGACCCCCCCCCCCCAGCTAACATTGTTTCTTACCGTTGTGTTAGCCAGAGCCCCTTCCCTCATCATGACCAGCAGGTTTAAAAGTATGCTGCCAGATCCACGTAAGTCTGTGCTGAGCCCTAGTGCTTTGATTTAAATTTTTCTGTTGTGTTCTCTGAGGCAGATATGCTACAGACTGCATCAAGTGACAGTGTGCCAGAAATGTAGTATTTCTAGGGCTCTCAAAGATGGAAGTGTGAGCCCTTACTGTAGAGTTGGTCCTTACAACACAGGCAGGAGAGATCTGCGGTACTGAAAAACAGGGTCCTAGAAATACTCTGGTAAGAGAAGGTGGTCTTTGCCAGGCTGGATGGGAGAAAAAAGGTCATATGAACTGAATTTCCAAACCTTTTAAGGTTTTTCCATACTTTTGCCTAAAGGAGGCTTCAATAGTTGAATAAATCTGTTTAGATGGTTATGATGGAGACGCCAAGAAAACAACGGTCATCACTGGAAAATTTTCAATCATGTTTGGATTTTTTCCAAAAGACATACTCTAGTTCAAACTTGAATTAATTCAGGGAAGTCCTCTAGCCTGTATTTATATAGGAGATCAGATGAGAGAGTCAGGCAGCCTGGAGAGGCAACTGACCAGCGCCTGCTCCAGGCACCAGCTCAGCAAGCAGCCCAGGGGAAGGGGCGGCACCTCGGGCACTTCAGCGGCAATTTGGTGGCGGGTCCCTCGGTCCCTCTCAGAGGGAAGGACCTGCTGCTGAATTGCCGCCGAAGAAGAAAGCGGCGTGGTGGAGCTGCCGCCGATTGCAATCACCGATTCCCCCCCCCCCCCCCCCCACCACAAGGGGCAGCAAAAACCCTGGAGCCGGCCCTGCAACTGGCCCAGTAGTCTGGAAACCCTGGGCTCACAGGCCCAGGGGCAGTCTGTGTGGCAGGGCTGCCCCAGAGCCCTAGACCCTGGAAGCCCATTGCAGGACTTCCAGGCTCCCAACTCTGTGGCAGAAAGGGGTTCCAAGCTCTGGGCTGCAGAAGAAGGAGCCTACATTCCGAGAACCCTGGCTAGAGTCCATTTTCCCTGGGCTTTTGGGACTGCAGGGAGCCAGAAAGCCCTGGCATGGTGGTGTTTCCTAGAAATATGTATCCTGGAAACCTGGAGGACCCTGGCTCCAGTGCAGTGTGAATGGTGGGGCTCTCGAGCAGCACACCACGTGGGCTGGCAGGGAACTAGGCAGATTTCTGACAGAAACCTTCCTGTGGTTCACTAAAATTCATGGAACCTGATTGGCTTTCATGAGACATTTTGGGTTTGAACAACCAGCATTTTCCAAGAAAATTCTGTTTCATTAGGAAATTTCCAACCAGCTCTATGTCTGGCCTTATAAACTATGAAAAAAAAAACAACAGAACAATCAGTGTAAAAAGCCACAGTGAGAGAAAGTGGGATGAAACTGGAAAAAGACTAAAGAGAGAGAGAGATTTTCTTTTCAGCTTTCTAAGGGAGTACTAATACAATTTAAAATTATAAAAAGACGCACTTACCTGTCATTTTAATTTTAACCTTTTTGGAATGTGCAGGTGAAAAATAGGCTGTTTTCAATTCTAGATTCAGAGTTCTAAATGCAAAGCATTGCCCAATGATGACTTTTTGGATTTTTGGATTTTTTTAAAAAAGCAACATTGTTCCTTCACAGCAGATTGCACAGTTAAGATATGAAATATAATTTACAAAAATAAATATTTCAGTCTCTTACAACAGGCAGACAGTGTAAATAACTGATGATTAACTATTGTTTAAAGTTATATTCTACCACCTATAAAGCATGCAATGACTTAGAAACGTCTCATTTGCACAGTAAGTATCCATATATACAGATATTTATTGAGAGGTATCTATATCTTATCACAGCTTTGGGATTGTTTAGTCAGCTCCTTGAATAGATACTATAGGCAGTTTGCATACTGTATGTTAATGCATTTTACTAATCAGAGGATATGGATTTTATAACAACTTTTAAAAAAGCTATTATAAAAATATTTTAGTCAGTTTTGAAAATTAAGATTATTCTCCAGTTTATACTAAGATTAAACTAAAACCACTCTAAGTGATTGAAAAATGTGTTGGGATTTGAGAAGCAGTTTAGTAAAAAGTGATTGATTAAGAAAAGCCCAGGCATTCAAGTTGATTTATGAAACAATTGTTAACTCACAGCATAATTAATATGTGTAACAAACATCACTAGAAGAGGCAACCACGAACATATTGAAAAATGTGATAAGATATAGATGACTTAAATAGATAAGCACTTAGAGGAAGCAAAACATCACAGGCTACAGACCCCGTAGTGGATGGACCTATAATAGTCACGTGATCTTCCACTATGAGTATTAGGCTAAAATACTTGTGGTTTTAGTTAAATTACATTGCTGGTACTGAAGCAACAGGCAGATAAAACAGCTGTGTTTGTCAGAACGACAGCAGCTTTTAAAATCCAGACAAGTACATTGCAGACAGTTTCTGGTACCTAAAATCTACTTGAAATCAAAGAGAAAGCTAAGCAAAGAGAAGAGACAAAATACTACTGGAGTGAGAGGATATGCTGGCAGATGATGATGGTCTTGAATTCTCTTTGAATCCTACATCTTTGTAGACATCAAAAGAAAGGTTGGTGATTATGAAACAACATTAGGAAGCTCATAGTTATCTTTGTAGGGGGTATGTGTGTGTGTGTAAAAACTTAGGTTTGTAACCTAAGTTTGTAACAACAAACCGAAGATGTTAATCAAAAGAGCAGTCATGTCTTTAAACTTCATTTTACCTTTTAGACCTTTTAGGCCATGTAATAAAATCAGATGCTTTTATTCAATAATAATTTAAGTCAAATTACTTAGTTAAGTGTCTGCTTATAGACGTTATCCTCTCTTATGTAGTTTCTTCTCATCCACATGTACAGCACCTTTCATGTCTAGAAAAGTGGATAGGAAAATTGATTAAAAGCATTGATGAAAAGTAACATATCGCCTACTGCAAAACATTGTGGGAATGAGAAATGTCTGTAAAGGGACTGAAAGTATTACCTTTATCGTACAAGTGATTCTTATCTCAGAAGAACAAATACTCTAATCTGTAACAATGTTGTACTTCTGAACAGCTGAAAGCTTATCAAATCCTCCTCTTTAATACCAGCAAAAAAGAACTTCCTTGTCACAAAAGATTAAACTTACCCGATGTTTATTGAGGTAAGTGGGGGGGAAAAAGTCATGCAAATAAACATTTTACACTAAATGCAATAATCATGCATAAACCTACTTTCCCATACTTTCTACAGAAATATACTATAACTTAAGAAATAGATATGCTTCATTCATTACATATTTTCAGTACTTTTCCAGCAATATATTTTTACTAGGGTTGACTGTTTATATTTTAAGGGTTAAAAGAGGCAATTACGTAGTATAAATATTTTTAAATCTATCACTTTTAGCATATTTATCTTACAATGTCTGCTGTTAAGATTAGCTTTATGGAGTTTTTAGTCTCATGCCATTCATTCTAAGGACCTTCCTGCCCAGGTGCAAGAAGTGAATTTGCTTTCAATGTATAATGTTTATCAGAAATGCATAAAGTACTGGGGACACCCATGGAAGTATATGATCCCAAGGTCGTGGGAGAATTCATAGAAACTCTAATTTTACCATTATTGTATCAGAATAAAATGCAGTAAGTGGCAAAATTCGTAACATGTCTTAAATATTTTTCAGTTGCTTTATCTGAGATGAGGTTTTCAGAATCTTCATACACTTAATTAGAAATCCTGTAAATCAATTTGTCTGAAAGTTAAACATGCACTTCATTTACCTTAATCTGTTGCAGTTTTTTCAACTGCTTTTTTAGAAAGTTTTGAGGGAGTAATTAATAAAGGACAGGTAAAGGGTTCAATCCTATAAGGAATTGAGATCCAGATCCACAAAGATTCGTAACTCCTAACTTCCATTGGATTGAAATTCCTTTGTGGATCTGGCCCAGGGTATCCCTAACTGCCATTGAAATTAATGGGAGTGAAGAGTGCTTAGCGCCTCTTTGGAGGAGATTAGTATCTTGCAGAATTGGACCCTCAATCTGTAACACATTCGTGCTCTAGTTTATCATTGCTGTGAGTTTAATCTTGGATGACGCATCTGAAGTATATGTTACTAGATGGCTGAAATTTAGTTGTGTGTGCAAAATATTCATCAAATGATTTTACTGTCACCATTGTGAATGACACAATTATAACTAAAGTTAACATCCTTTTTTAACTTTTGGGGGGATGGATCTTCATTCTCTCTTCTTTCCCCCTCCCACCATAACATACAGTTAAGGTCCCCGCATCACATTAGTCCTTTCCATCTCCAGTGGATATAAGGCTCTGAACGGGGAGTCAGAGTTTCTTTTCCCTGCTCTGCCACTGATATGATTTGTGACCTTGGGCAAGTCACTTTTTATCTGTCTGGTTGTCTCATGAAATAAAACCTCATTTTAAAAGACTCATTTTTTTAGACTTCATCCTATTAGTGAGGGCGGTATTTTCTGTCTGTGATTTAGGCCCCAATTCAGTAAAACGCTTAACCACATGTTTAACTGTAAGAATAGGATTAGTCCTTTTTAAATCAGTGGCCCTTAAAATTAGGGCGCATGTTTGACTACTTTCATGCCAGTTTTTTGAGAGTCTTCATCTTCAGGCTGTGGTTTTGTAGGTGCAAAATTGTGGGCACTGGTGTTAACATGTAGATGACTGAATACCTCATTTATTCTGGGTGCAGTCAGGTAGTTAGACATCTAATAATCAAATATGCACACACAAACCCCAGCTTGCATATGTGTATACAGGGGTTACCCATATATATGTTTGTCATATTCAAAAGTGCAAGTGAGTTTTGCATGCCCACAATGAATTGTGCCTGAAAACTTGGAGGGTGCTTCTGTTAGTGCTCAAATGAAAGAAGGTGTGTGTGTGTGTGTGTATGTGCGCATCTCCCATGTGGAACTGGAGAACGGGAGGATTTCCAATGGGGTTTTCACAAAGGAAAAAGAAAGCATTAGAGGTTTCCTATTGTAAGAAAAGATCCCAACAGAAATGCAGCCTCTCCACCTTACACTGGTGAGTGGAAATGCTGCAATCATTGATACGCCAGAACTGAAAATTGCACTCGCTTTTCTTGTGGAATGAGGGCCCTTGGGCACATTTTTGTTTTTTGTTTTTAATTTAAGAGAACACAAGTGACTAGCTGGTTTGGAGATCAGTGAGCTCTCAATTAGTCACTGAACTCAATGGTGCACTGACCAGTGAGTTTATTCGTGGACACTCAAACTTTGATGTCAAAGGGCCACATCTAATTTCCATAAAACGGGGCAGACTGCAGCTACCTTCATCTCTAATGTAGAGGAAGAGGTGCAGCCCACAGAGACTATAGGTTCCAACATGCAGTGCTCCATCTTGACCTGGGGAGAAGGCTACAACTGGTGGGAACAGGGCTGGCTCCAGGCTCCAGCGTGCCAAGCACGTGCTTGGGGTGGCATGCCGCGGGGGGCGCTCTGCTGGTTGCAGGGAGGGCGGCAGGCGGCTCTGGCGGACCTCCTGCAGGCGTGCCTGCGGAGGGTCCGCTGGTCCCGCGGCTCCGGTGGAGCTTCCGCAGGCACGCCTGCGGAAAGTCCACCAGAGCTGCAGGACCAGCGGACCCTCCACAGGCACGCCTGCAGGAGGTCCACCAGAGCCATGGGACAGGCGAGCGGCAGAGCGCTCCCCAGCGTGCCGCCATGCTTGGGGCGGCGAAATGGCTAGAGCCAGCCTTGGGTGGGAGCATAACATGTTGTGGCTGTATTCCTTGAGGGCTGCTTCTAAGGCCAGGTCTACACGTGCTAGCTGTACTGGTATAACTGTGTTGGTTAGGGGCGTGACTCTTACTATAAAACGATTTATATTATAAAAATACATAAGTCCTATTGTGGATGTAGTTATACCATTATAAAAGTGCCTTATATGATATGGTGCCCTTGTGGTATGGAACAGTTATGGCACCTTTATGCTGATATAACTCTATCCACTCTAGGAGAGTTGTATCTCTTTAACCATATCAGTATTGTTAAGGAGGTACAACTTTCTAGTGTGGACAAGGCTTCTGTACTAAAAGATGTGGGCAGACACAAGACCTGGTGTAGAATTCAATGGGCTGCTTCAGCTCCGCAGCCTGTGCTTTGGCTACCCCTGGTTTACTTGCACGTGTAAGTGCCCCATGCCCATTCCATTAGACTGTTTGACATCTAAACACTTTTTTGGTGTCTTCAAGGCAGGTCCTGTGACAAATAAAGGTAATTACTTCCCTACAAAGGAGGAAGATAATTTGTTGCAGGTGCTTTCTAAATAAATGCATAATTACATGGGTGGATTCCAGTTACTTAGATACTAGCAGCTGTACCCAGATAGTCCTATCTTGAACGCAAACACTGACATAAGGATTACCTAGATATAGAATGTATTGGGGAACTGCTAAAGCAGTGGTTCCCAACCACAGGTGCATGTATCAATTCTGATACTTGAAGCTTTCAAAGCTGATGCTCAGGTATTGGGCATAGAAAGAAAGTTTGTGTTACATAGTCAGATGATTGCATGGAAAGCTACTTGGTTATATAATAAAACATTTTTGTTTAATGCCTTTTTTATTCCAACAGGAAATATGGGATGTATAAAATCAAAAAGAAAAGAGACTCTGCATGGAGATGGGCTAGATTTGAAGAACCAACCAGTACGTAAAACTGAACGAACTATTTATGTGAGGGATCCAACGTCCAATAAACAGCAAAGGCCAGTAAGTAGATAGTCTCAGGGGAGAATTCCAATAGCAAGATCAAAGCATGACTGGCATGATTTAAATTTAAATCAAAAACACATGCATGCAGAAGCTATAATTGTTCATTTTTGTCTACAGTTTTGCTTTGTAGTGCTGTGCAACTTACTGTCCAAGGGGACGCAATACTCTTAAAAGCCCTTGGCAGTTTATCGCTTCGTAAATATCGGCTCTGCCTTCTTTTTATATAGAGAAAATACTCCCTGACATGCTGTTGGGTTGGGGAGAGGGGAAGGGAGGTTTGGTATGTTTGTTGCTTTCAAGGAATGCTGAGTGACGCTAAGTCTGAAACAGTTTAGAAATTGTTCTAAAAGCATCAGTATTTTAGAAGCATTTTGGACTTTTAAGCTCATAGGAACTGTAGAGCATCAGAATTTCTTTGTAAAAGCACCATCTCTTTATTTTGAATGTGTAGTTCTACACTGATAAGGAGTGTACTGTGGCATGTAGTTACAGTGCAGCGAACCTTGATTTCTCACCTCTCTCCATAAGCATATATGGACTGAGTAGCAGCAGAATGGATACAGTTCTGCCGTATAGGGTGAAGCAAGGCAGCGGAAAACCCCTGTGTGCTGTGGAGCAGTGCTCCATCCACAGTAGCAAAGAGAGGGTGTTGAAGGCAGGCCACTGGTGTAACTCATGGGTCTGCTACCATGCAGGTCCACTAGTAAAACCCCTCTCCTGAGTAGGGGGAAACACAGGATCACCTGCCAAGTATTTCTGCAGCCAGGAGGGGGAAGGATGCCTTGAAATCTCCTGTGCAAAACCCTATAAGATGACCTGGTACAGAGGAGACGATATGGACCTATAAGCATTTTTCACCCTAAATAGGCAAAATATAAGAATTGTCACTGCCTGGATAAAAATGAAATAATTCCTTTTTCTCAGTTGCTCAGTCAGCAGTAAACATGTTTCCCCACATCTCCATTCAGTAAATGAAAAGTAAATATATTTTATAGGGCTGTTGAGATTAAAAAAATTAATTGCGATTAATCACAGTTTTTATCACACAATAATAGAATACTATTTATTTAAATATTTTTAGTGGTTTTCTGTATTTCAGATATAGGTGAGAGGCTCTGGGCTGGGGCTTCTGCCCCCGCTGCCAATGCCTCCCTCCCTGTTAAGTGTGCAATCAAGGCATTAAAAAAATGTAATGCATTAATTTTTGTTTTCTGTTAATTGCAGGCATTAAGTGTAATTAATTGACAGTCCTAATAGTATTTTTAGCTTTCTGAGGGCAGATCCTCACACTGATAATTGTTGCTCTGTTGCCCTGTTAAAGTAGCTTTGTCAAAGGTCAGTGCAGCAACAGCAAAGCTGTGAATTTTACACTTCACTTTTCAGCTTGGTGAGGTGTGAGCTACTAAGTTCAAAGTCTAGTTGGGACTTCTTCAATGTTTACTTTATTTGTTGACTTTAAAATTGCGCAGGAAAATTAGCCACATGCTTCTTTTTAATTTAAGTTTTGTGGATGTTGTCTTAGAAATATGTAAGATGACTCCACGCCAGCCGAAGAATCTTTTATATTATGTACTGTGCATATAATATATATAATCATAGTGATCTACAACTGCTTAATTAACAAATATTTTGTTGTAGGGAAATACAGAAATGCACCTTTTACCAGGGCAGAGATTCTGTAAAGAAGGTACGTTTCTATAAGAACATTAACAACTTGTGATAGCTGTATATGAACAAATATAATAGTAAGAATGTCACTTGGCTTTCTGCATTAATAGACGCAGAGGAGCATGGGGACATTGTAGTAGCCTTGTATCCTTATGAGGGAATTCATGAAGATGACTTGTCCTTCAAGAAAGGAGAAAAAATGAAAGTTCTCGAGGAGTAAGTATAGCAGTGTTGGCTGTACTGTACCTTATCTCTGGATATCACTGCATCCCTATATAGATGTTGGTTTTCTCTCTCACTCGCGCACACACACACACTCACTCACACTCTCTCTCTCTCTCTCTCAAGGAAAAAGGCTCCTTTCCATGCAGGGCTGGCTCTACAGTTTTCGCCGCCCCAAGCAGCGCACCGAATTGCTGCCGCGGATGACAGGGACAGTCTGTGTGCCCTTAGGGCAGCAGGCATATTTCCGCGGTGGCAGCAATTCGACAGCAGCTTCTATGTTAAGCTGAAGCCACCGCAGACAGCTAAACATAGAAGCTGCCGCCGAATTGCCGCCACCGCAGAAACGTGCGAGCCACCCTAAGGGCACACGGACTGCCCCCCGCAGCGGCAATTCGTCTCGCTGCTTGGGGGCAAAACAACAGGGACTGCCGCCCCCTGCAGAATGCCACCCCGAGCACCAGCTTGGAATGCTGGTGCCTGGAGCCGGCCCTGTTTCCGTGTGAAAGTGACACTGTGTCCTTTCCCCCAGCCCCTGTAACACTTGGGCAGCTGATCAGGGGAGGGTTATAGCAGTTTGCTCTGAAGCTGAAGTTTCTGAGGTAAATGCTGTTTTTTTCCCCTCCAGCCCAGCCAATGTCCTCAGCAGCACCACAGACGTAGCTGAATAACCTTTCATTATTTTTTGTTTGCATGTTGTGAATACTGTTGTTATTTTGTGTTTCAGGCTTGGAGAATGGTGGAGAGCTAAATCTCTCTCAACAAAGAAAGAAGGCTTCATTCCAAGCAACTACGTAGCAAAAGTAAACACCTTGGAAACAGAAGAGTATGTTCTTCTATATTTCAGCACATTTGAAACTTTCTTTTCCACCCTGTTGCATATCCTTAGGGGTAGAGGAAAAAAAAAACCCTAACTCTTTCAAAATACTTTTCAGATGGTTCTTCAAAGATATAACCAGGAAAGATGCAGAGAGACAGCTTCTAGCACCAGGAAACAGTCCTGGAGCATTCCTTATCCGAGAAAGTGAAACATTAAAAGGTAGGCAATGAATTACTTTGGGATTCATATCAGAGTTAAAAATGAACTCATATCATCAAGATCTGAAGTTGGCCCAATATGTTATGTTGTTTGCTGCATATATCAGTGAATTCAGTTAGACTGTGGTAAAGTCTCCAAAGGAAGTGAGGGAGTCCTATGGCTTAACACTTAAAACCTACTCAGAAAACTGTATCTCCTTGGATAGGTTAGATCAGTGATTCCTAAACTTGTTCTGCCGCTTGTGCAGGGAAAGCCCCTGGCAGGCTGGGCCGGTTTGTTTACCTGCCGCATCCGCAGGTCTGGCCGATCGTGGCTCCCACTGGCTGCAGTTCACCGCTCCAGGCCAATGGGAGCTGCTGGAAGCGGCGGCAAGTATGTCCCTTGGCCCACGCCGCTTCCAACAGCTCTCATTGGCCTGGAGCGGTGAACTGCAGCCAGTGGGAGCCAGGATCGGAGGAACCTGCGGATGCGGGGTAGCGGCAGCTGGGCTCCGGCAGTGATTTAAAGGGCCCAGGGCTCCCTGCAGCAGCCAGAGCCCTGGACTCTTTAAAGCACGGCCCGAGCCCCGCTGCTGCAGCCCTGGGGTAGTGGCAGCAGGGCTCCAGCGGTGATTTAAAGGGCCCAGCGCTCTGCAGCAGCCAGAGCCTCAGACCCTTTAAAGCGCCGCCGGAGCCCTGCTGCTACCGTGCTATATGCGAACCCATGTTATATCGGGTCTTATTATAGCGGGGTAGAGGTGTATTAATCTTGAACTACAGCAATGTGTGCAATATAGGTGTCCTATCTACTAAACAACATCTTTGCTCTGTTTGTCCACAGGCAGTTATTCTCTGTCCATCAGGGACTCTGATCCACAGCATGGTGATGTTATTAAGCACTACAAAATAAGGAGTCTAGACAATGGAGGATATTACATCTCTCCAAGGATTACATTTCCCACTATCAACGACATGATCAAACATTACCAAAGTAAGTTAATTCAGTCAGTGGCTTGTTTATCAGATATTAGACATTGTTTTCATTAAAGCAAATACAGGAACTCCTCACTTAAAGTCGTCAAACAACGTTAAGTTGCTGATCAGTTAGGGAACATGCTTGTTTAAAGTTGTGAAATGCTCCCTTCTAACGTCTTTGGCAGCTACTTGTTTTGTCCACTGCTTGTAGGAAGAGCAGCCTGTTGCAGCTAGCTGGTGGGGGCTTGGAACCAGGTTGGACCAGCAGCCCCTGTCAGCTCCCCACTCCCTTAAGTTCCCTGTGCAGCAGCTGTCCCTCCTCCCACTGCCACGTGCTGCTCCTTCCCTCTGCCTTGGAGCTGCTCCCATAAACTCCTGCTTGCTGTACGGGGGAAGGAGGGAAGAGGGGGGCTAATGTCAGGGTCTCTCCCCCTCCCCCGATCTCCTGCACCCAGCTTACCCCATCTTCCATAGAGCAGGGGGGACACACGACAGACAGAGGGAGGTTCTAGGCAGTAGCTGCGGGTCTCAGCAAGATGATTTAATTAACAAGGCAGTGTACTTAAGCCTGGGGTCAGCTAGTTAAAGGCGAAATGCACATTTTTTCTCTCATACACAGGGTGTGTGTGTGTCTGTCTGCCCTCCCTCCTTTCCGGCTGCCTTGTAGAGCATTATGAGAGTTAACCCTTGAGGGCTCAGTCAATTGCTAGTTCATTTAGCAGTAAGGCATTCCCTGGGAAATACCCACCTCAACCAAGTTTCACAATCATCACTGTGTACCAGTATTAAACTGTTTGTTTAAAACTTATACTGTGTGTGTGTGTGTGTGTGTGTGATATAGTCTTTTGTCTGGTGAAAAACATTTCCCTGGAACCTAACACCCTCATTTACATTAATTCTTATGGGGAAATTGAATTCGCTTAACATCGTTTAGCTTAAAGTCATATTGTTCAGGAACATAACTACAATGTTAAGTGAGGAGTTACTGTGATCAGAATGCTTTCCTTGTTCTATTTCAAGTCTTTCCACATTTTTTGTAAAAAATCCAAGTACTGAGAATTGTAGCAAGATGAATATTAGCCTTGATTCTGACCTCTCATATGTGTGTGTAAATGAAGAGTAACTCCATACACATCAAAGTCAGTGTTACACCAGAGAATAATCAGGCTCAGTGTGAATAAGTGCTGTTTTCATAAGTGTAAACAGCTATATGTGGACATTACGATATGCTGGAATTCTAAATATTTGTTATACATAAATATCTTCCAGTATCGTATCTGGTGATTTATATGAAACAAAATCAACGCTGTAATTTTCTTGTGCCAACAATGACATTTTTTGTGAGTGACTTTGTGATGGGAATGCAAAATTCCCGTTGACTTCAAAGGGAGAAGGGATTGGGTCCATAGCAAGTAACCTCTTATAAAAATGTTTACAGCTGCTCATTGAGTACAAAAGTGACTTTTCATTGCCTATGTCTTCTTCAGGTCAGGAAAAGGAGATTTGGGGCCCATTCTGTAACTGAAAAATATACAAGGTTGAGGTTTTCAAAGCTACACTGAAGGTTTAGCCACACAATTTTGATTAATTTTAATTTATGATGTGTGGTAAATCCCCTGCACTGACTGGAAAATCTCAACCCTACTTTATTACATTTATTTTTTCCTTGTAAGCGTGCAGTGACTGGGGAAGTAATTATTATCTGTTTAGTGGGTGGGTGGCTACTGTATAATTTAAGAGCTGCACAGAAATGTAACAAAATACTGGGCTCAATCCTGATTTTTATTGAAGTCCAGTGGCATCTCTTTCATTATCTAGATTTAGCAGGATTGTAGCCAATATTTCCTCTAAAGGGAAAAGAGAAAACACATCAGTATCCTTCACGAAATAGCACTTAGCCTAGAAAATACCACGAGTGTAGATTACTTGTCTACAGTTTGGCACGATTCCTTTTGGTATGAAACACCTCACAAGCTAACTAAATCACTCTTTCTTAATTGACCGAGCCAAAATGCTGTGTTACTTAATGTCATCAGAGATATGCTACTGTATCAAAAACTCTCCCATCTTAAAAGGCAGCATGTCTAGTGGCATGAACATAGGACTCAAATCAAGAAATTCCTGAGTTCTATCCATAGCTCTGCTATAGACTGTCCTTTGTGAACTTGTGCAAGTTACATAGTTTCAAACTCAGATGCCTAAAATTAGGCACCTTAATAAGTGAGTCTGTGCTTTAGAAATGCTGACTGAAGTCAATGGAAGTGGTATGTACTCAAAACTTCTCCTGATTTGTTTCACATACTTTACTAAGCAACAAGATATTTTTTTTTCTTAAGCAGTATTTCCTATTCTGTCTTCATTAACATGCTTTCAGCAGTTCGAACATACATTTTATTTACCGTGGCACTATTTATCTTAGTGCACTGTTGAAGTAAAAAAAGCAAATCTAATGACAATATGAGCAATAACAGTCTCTTTGCATCTGCATATCTATGGCATCTAATGCAGATCCCACATGTTATAAATTGGCTCTAGAATGCAAGAACTCCCAAATCCCAGCATAGAAGGTTAAAATTGTATGAAGGTTGTAGTGAAGTTGGTTCAGGGCTGCAGTTGCGCATGTTTTACTGTAGGCACATAAATGTAATGTAATTACAAATGTAATGGATTTTCTACTTGGTTTTTCTTTGAAAAATAGAGCACTCAGATGGTTTATGCAGAAAGCTGGAAAAAGCATGTGTTAGTCCAAAACCCCAAAAACCTTGGGATAAAGATGCCTGGGAGATTGCACGGGAATCAATTAAATTAGTGAAGAAACTTGGAGCTGGTCAGTTTGGAGAAGTTTGGATGGGTAAGTTTACAAGCCTTTGGTTTGCTTAGCGCTTTGAAAAGGATCTTTAAATATTCAAAATGTCACTGAAATATAAATATATACAGTGAAGTTTCATCTAGATTCATCCCTAGTGGTGTTACTTAAATTTCATTGGAGTAACATCAGATATGAATTTGGCTCAATATATATATTTGCGATCAGCATATTAAGTCCCAGAAAATACCCTCTCATAGGCAGTCAAACTTCTTGTAGAATTTTCTCTGATAGCTGTTGTGGGGAGTGAGTTCCCCTATGGAAGAAACTATGCTTTGACTCTCAGAATTCATGGGTTTTATAGGATCTGCCAGAGCCTTCTGTACTGCCTCTTGATCCCCAGTGAGTCCCCCTGGTTCCCTGTCAGTGCAACTGTAGGAATTGTGCTGACTGCTTCCCTTGCAGGTAGAGATCCCTGGAACTCTGCCCTAAAGCCTTACACTGTAGGGCTATGCAGATTATATGTAGCACGCACTGTCAGGCTTTTTTTTAAAAGCCATGGTGCAATAGTTTTCCACTATAAGGGCAGTTCTACAGGAGAAAAGGTTTGCCAGTATAGCTCTAACAGCAATCCCACCTATTAAAGAAACTGCCCCCCCCCCGCAAAAAAAGAGTGACTTTTCTCCTATAGCTTCTACCAAACTATAAGCTATACCATCAGAATAACTTTTTTATGTCATATAATTGCATCTACACACACACACACACACACACACTCTCTCTCTCTCTCTTTCTAGTGTAGACCTGTTCTGAGCCTCAGGTCCCGCATGTGTGTTATGCCTTTGTTCTTCTTTCTTCTTCTTCCTCTAAATTCTAATGTTATTCATAAGTAGGGCCCTGTGTAAATCACTGTTGTTTTATATATTTTAGAAAATTGACTACAATGTAAATAGGAAAGTATTGAATTTCTCAGAGTTTGCGCTTTGTCAGTTTCAAGGAGGGAGTGGATTTTACAAGTATGATTCTATGCAGCGGTGGTGTAGCTGTGTTGGTCCCAGGATATTAGAAAGACAACGTGGGTGAGGTAATAGCTTTTTATTGGACCAATGGCGCTTGTCTCTCTGACCAGTAGAAGTTGGTCCAATAAAAAGATGATACCTCACCCACCTTGCCTCAAGTAACATTAGTCAATTTCAAGGCAGCGCACACAGCACTCCATTCTTCCACACATGGGCGCAGCACTGTAAGCTAAGGTAGCTTTTTTTTTTTTAAGACTTTGTTATAGACATTTGCCTTTTATTTATATAGTATAATTAATATAATCACTGTTGGGGAGCGTTTTCATGATTTCCGCACCCTCTGTGAAATAATTATTTCAACAGGGCTATATTCATAAGCACCTCCCACTGACTCCAATAGGACTCTCTTAGCTTTACCAACTGCATGATACCTCAGGATTTGGTCCAACACATTTTGCTAGATGTCTCTACCTTTACAAAATACTCTCTTAAAGTCAAAGTAAAGGTGTTTATTTGAACACTTGAAATACGAAACAAAATGTGTGTTTTAGTGAATAATGTGCAGAGCTTCAGCATCTCTTGATAAAGAGAAGACTGGAAAGTAGCACATAGGAATTGTCATATTGGATCAGAACCAATGGTCTGTTTAGTCCAGTATCCTGTCTCTGGTTTTGGCCAGTGTCATCTGCTGTCCAGGAAGGTGTAGAAACTCTTCAGTAGGCAGATTTGAGAGTAATCAGCTCCAGTATTGTTTCATCTTTGGTCTCCAAAAGTTAGAATGTCCTGAAGACCCAAAAGTATAAAGTTTACTATTCCTTCCAAAAAATGTTGAGCATTAATTATGATAATCCTGCTTATTCTTGTTATCCATCTAAATATACAGTTCTTTTTTGTTCTTGGCTCAATGACTTCCTGTGGCAATGAGTTCCACCGTCTTATTACATGTATGTGAAGAGTATTTACTTTTGTCAATTCTGAATTTTCCACCTTTTAAATTTCATGTTAAAGTATGTTCCCTTGCTTTTGTGTTATGAGAACAGAAGTTCCTGATCTACCTTCTCTGTGCCATTCATTATTTTATATACTTATGTCCCTTCTTATTTATTTCCCTTCGGAGGAAAACCAGTCCAGTCTTTCAGTCTCGATGTCCCTAATGCTGCTACTCACCCTTCTCTGAATCTTCGTTCACTTTCATAGGTCATCTTTAAAGAATAAATATTTTAACATGTTTTTAAATAATAAGATACAGTAGGCAATGCATTTCTAAGCAATGAAAGTATGCCTGAAAGCTAGTCAGGAGGTACAAAGATAGGCTAGAGTGATTTTAGCCATCCAAAATAGCATAACAGTCTCATAGAAACACACTATTTGGAATATTGTTGTTTTGAAATGGTATGTGCGTGTGTGTGTGTGTGTGTGTGTGTGTGTA
>NC_133770.1:232081121-232284006 GCF_003597395.2 Chelonoidis abingdonii
CAGTGCTAGGAACAGCTAAGATACTGCGCAGAACCCTCAAACTCCCAGGCCTCTGGTAGAGGACCCGAGGTTGAGGAAGACACATACCACCCATAGGAGTGAGAGGGGAATTTATATATATAAAAGTAAAGATCTAGATCTGTATATTGCCATGGGTGTGGCATCCTTGATAGTCAAACAGAAGGGTCTAATTCAGTGATACATTTAATCTTTGACTATAAAACATACTAGCTGCGCTCTGCTTATATATCTGTATTATACGTTATGACTGAATGCAGCTTTTATCTTCTCTCATGAGAAGCAGCTTGAGAAGGCCTCTAGCTGTGAGGCTCATGAGTGATGCTTACTCACTGGTTAAGACAAGGGTCAGCCATTGTACATTTTTTCCTTGTGTAATACACCAGGCAATAAATATTGTGACTGAAAGTGAATTGCTATAGAAAAGTCTGCATGGTATGTTGTCATCTGTAGAAATTGCAGCTAATTTCAGGAAGCTACTAGTTCTGCATACACATGCAGAAAAATTAAAAGGGGGTGTTTCTGGTTCAAGATGTTTCCTCTTGTTTATGTGATGATCTCGACATGGGCTTAACATTTTCCTCTGTGGATTGTTGTTACATTATGTGGGAAATTACTGTACTGTGAAATTGAGTAGCATGTTTCCTCTCACTCTCTGCATCTTTTCTGAAGCAAGAGAAGCTGATTTGCATGGTGAGGATCCTTTCTGAACAAGCGTGTTTAATCTTAGAACTGAAGACGATATAGCTGGAAAAGACCTATTAGGCATCTAGCCCATGCCAGGACAGGATTGTAGTAAGCACCACAGCCTCATTTATTAATAGTCAGCTCCTTAACACTTCCCTTAGTTTGGAAATAAGATGGTTATATTACTTCAATGATAAATTACATCTGCTTTTATGGGGCAAAGATGATTCTTTTAAGCAATACTATGTACCAGGTACAAACCACTATTGATGGCTTGATTTCTGAAGAACTTTCTGTTAGTAGAAGGAGTGTAACTAGTTTTATAGTTACAAAAGGGTGGGAGGGAAGAGGAGTGTGCGAGAGAGAGAGAGGGAGATCACATCTGCTAACAGCAGTATAGTTATGGGTCTGTTAGCACCTCTTCATGTTTCATTTTTTTTCAAGAGTTTATAGTTCAGTCGTAAACATTCCTGGAGGGATTGAAGCTTGGTGTAAAGTGCTTCATCTATGATTTCTTTTGGGTTTAAAAGAAGTTGGCTTGACTCATAGGACTAGTCAAAACGCTCAGGGATCTGCCTATATCTGCTTTTGAATATGTACCTGGAGTGGTGCCCTTTGCTCTTTTTATATGACTGCGTGGGGAATAGGTAGAACTCTGTTGCTTGTGTGCCATTGGTGCTAACCGCGCCAACGTTCACATGGCTGAGCAGGTGTGGAGGTGCCGTTCCCCTTCCCCACCACAGTGGTTAGGAGATGACGACTGATGTTGAGAGAAGCGCACGCTCTAGGCATTGAAAGGAAGTAGAGGAGTCATTGCTCACTGTGTTTCCAGCCAGTGCCCAAGAAGTATTCTGCCTGTTTTGGCCACTATATAGCCTGAGATGTTCTGTGGTTTCAAGACAATTTTTACTTCTATAACTCAGACTAGGCTCTTAAGATATAATTTTGCAGGCAATTATTGTTTTTGAGCAGGAAATGAAAAGGTATATTGTACAGGTTAAAACAACAAGGAGTCCTTGTGGCACCTTAGAGACTAACACATTTATTTGGGCATAAGCTTTCGTGGCTATAACCCACTTCATCAGATGCATGGAGTGAAAAATACAGTAGCAGGTATAAATACACAGCACATGAAAAGATGGGAGTTGCCTTACCAAGTTGGGGGTCAGTGCTAATGAGGCCAATTCAATTAGGGTGGATGTGGCCCATTCCAACATTGAGAAGAAAGTGTGAGTATCAACAGAGGAAAAATTATTTTTTGTAGTGACCCAGCCACTCCAAGTATTTATTCAGGCCTAATTTGATGGTGTCGAGTTTGCAAATTAATTCCAGTTCTGCAGTTTCTGGTTGAAGTCTGTTTTTGAAGTTTTTTTTGTTGAAGAATGGCCACTTCTAGGCTTAAGCCACATTAGCATGGACCCCAACTTGGTAAGGCAACTCCAATCTTTGAATGTATACCTGCTTACTGTATTTTCCACTCCGTGCATCTGATGTAGTAGGTTATAGCCCATGAAAGCTTATGCCCAAATAAATTTGTTAGTTTCTAAGGTGCCACAAGGACTCCTCGTTGTTTTTACTGATACAGACTAACATAGCTAACACTCTGAAATCTTGTACAGGTTAGTTCACTAGTCTTTCCTCTCTGGTTTTCAAGCTCTGTAATGAAAATCCCTTTGGCTTATAATGGATATCACAAATCCATATCACAGTTTGCTATGACTGAATGTGTGCAAAAGTCTAGTGGAAGTTTGGGCACCCAAGCCCTTGCTCCAGCCAAAATGATCATTCTCTGGGCCATATTTAGTCCTGAAGTAAACATATACTGCTCCACTAACTTCAGTGGGATTGCATTCTCGCATGTAGAGACATCTGTGGCCCTCTTATGTAACTGGATGGCAAATTCCCCATGCCTACACGTCATTTTGAGCTCCACATTTCATTTTAAAAAGCATTAACTGTATGCTGAGTTACTGCTTTCCACCATACAATTGTCCAAGATTTTGAGAGTGTTGCGTTAGTGCATTTGTGCAGCAGTTGCATTGACATGATAGATCTAAACAGCACTATAGAACAGTGTGTCCATATTTTATGCATTATTGTCCCCAGGTATTTACCGACATAAATCATAATATACTCTGACATTAATAATTGAATGAAAGAGTTCTCTGCTAGGCCAAGAGAAAAGTTAACATAAAGAGAGTCCTGATAGTTTACTTTATTAATGAGACACATTGTTCTTGCATCTCTGGTGTAAAGGATTCTTGGGTTTGAGGTAGTCTGGATGAGAATGTCTGTCTGTAATATTGCACTCTTTTTAGTATTTTTTATACAACTATTAAAGAAGGGAATGGAAATTTTATTACTGATAATTTCCTTTCTCCTAGTAGTATTTCCTGCAATCCTGGACATCTGGGTTGCTCTCCTCTCTCTGAAGCTCGTGGAGGCAGATCAGTGTTTTGACACCACACACTCTGGCCATGCTCATTTGTTCCTGCTTGCTATTCTATGAGTTATTCCCAAATTGTAAAATATGTATATCATTATTAATTAATTTCCAGAGATAATGAAATAACTATGTATACTAGACCAAGGAAGGTGGTCATATGGTAATGAGTCCACTTACGTCTGACCCTTGCCTGTATAAGCCATCCAGAGTGAGTGAAAGATGCTGCTAGCAGCAAGGGCAAAGGATTAGTAAGCAAGTTACCATTCTGTAATCCAGTGTCTCCACTGTTTCTGGATATCTGGGAAGTAGCAAGCAGTGAACAGATGTAGAAAGGGTTATGAACCAAAAATCTCGTAGGAAAGCCGTACCCACCTTTTTCTGTGCTTGCTCAAGAGTCTCTGATATTTCTGGGCCATCACCTGCAGCATGTTTCCACCAAAAAAGATCTCTGCAGAAGTTAGAAGATCCACCTTGCGGAGCTTGCCTAATGAAGGTGCTAGCTATAGACCAAGTAGTTGCTTTACAGCTTTCCAAAGTGGACACACTTGCTCGTTCTGCTCTGGTGATTAAGTATGTCATCAGGTGCACCTTAATTTCTTATGGGACAGGAACCTCTGATTTTAGGCTTCCACAATACATAGTCTAATCCACCTAGCAATGAAAGACTTGCTCTGAGTCCCTGGCATTTTGGGGACATAAATAGGGAGCCCGATCTTCTCATAAATTCTGTATGTTTGAGAGATTTTCAACACTCTTTTGATGTCTAAGGTGTCTCACACCTTTTCAGTTGGATGTTGTGGTTTTGGACAGAATGAAGGATGCACAACCTCTTAGGAAGTGTGGGAGGAGGAACTTACCGTAGGAAGAAAGGATTCTGGTGTGCTGAACCCCATCTTCTCCTCTTGGAGCATGAGGTAAGGCTCCTGTACAGATAAGGCTGCCAGCTCCAACACTCACCTGGGGGACATGCCAGCTACTAAGAAACTAATCTTAATGGTTAAATAAAAGGCTGACTCTTAAGTCACAGGCTCAAAGGGATGACTAGTCAGGGTTCTCAAAGCTGGAGGAAGGTCTCATTTCAGAAAGAGAGGCCTGACTACTTGTCTGGTTAATTGTACTGCTCAAGGGAATGGAATTATCTGTGGATTGTCTGCCTGGGAGTCCAAGGATCCTGCAGATAGCATGCTACTAAGGGCGGACACCTGACATACATTTAGTGCTGGGCTGAAGGCCTCTCTGTCTATGCCTTCTTGAAGAAAGTCCAGAATGGCTGAAATCCTGGATTTCTGGGATTTGCATTGTGCTCTTTGGCACCAGTAGTTGAATCTGGACCAGAAATAAGAGTATGCTCTTAATGTCAGTACTCTTCTAGAGAAAAGCAATATCTTAATAACTATGGAGGACAGACTGAATCCTTCTAGTGCTTCCCTCTGGGCAGCCAGGCTGTTAGTTGACACCGTTTTGGTTGTGGGTGAAAGAGGTGATCTTTGTGAGAGGATGTCCCGTCTCCATGGACACTGGAGTGGGGACTCCGGGGTCATCTCTGTCAGGTCTGAGTACCAAGGACTCCTTGGCCAATGAGGCGTTATCAGTAGTAGAAAAGGTGAAAACACATAAAGTAGGCTCTGTGGCCAACTATGCAATAAGATATATGTCTCCGTGGATCTGGGGGTCTGCCTTCGTTGTGAAGTATGTTGGCCACTTTGTATTTGTACAATTTGGAAACAGGTTAATTGAAGGGGGGCCAAATGTCTGAAGGATGAAATAAAAAACCTCCTGATTCAGGTACCACTCAGAGTTGTTGACCCTGACCTGAATCAGTGGCCCTGTGCACTGCTGACTGTGATGGGGCTCTGATCAGGATGTTGCCCAGGAAAGGGTACAGATGAATCCCCAGCAATCTGAATTTGGCTATTACCACCTGCAACCTCTTTGTGTAAATCTGGGTGGGAGGACAAGGGCAGGCTGAATGGGAGTTTTGGGAATCAATGATGTTTCCTGCCATAGATGAACCTCAAAAGTCTGCAGTGGCATGGTCTGATGGGGATGTAGAGATTGCACCTGCTATATCTACTGAAGTCAAGAAGTTGCCCTGGAGCATGGATGACACCACAGATGCCACGATGTCCAACCAAAACTTCATTGTCTTCATCCACTTGTGGAGTCTTTTGAGGTTGGGAATGGCTCTCATAGTCTGTGTGCTTCTGTACAAAGAAGACAATGGAGTAGAGCCCAGAGAATCTTTATTCTGAGGGAACACTCTCTATCACTCCCACATCCAGAAGATATTTTCTTCTGTATCAGGCTGTGTGGTTTTTGGCATTGTAGAAGCTGGGTGACTGGAAGAAGATCAGATGGGATGGAGTCCACAGCTCAAGGAAGTATCCCCTGGCTCATTGTTTCCCTGACCCACTTGTCTGTGGTCAATGGAAACTCTTCCATGAGGAAATGGGAAATCCTGCTTGCTAGCTCCAACTCAGGGTAGAGGCCTATGCGATCTTTATCATTAAGTGGATTTTGGGGGGTGGGGGTGAGGTCCCTCTGGACTTCCCCCAGACCTCAGCTCTACTGTTTTTCCTCAGAGAATCTGTTGTCTCAGTGCTGGTACCTCTGTAAATATGAGGAGAGAAAGCAGCACCTCTCTGTGAAGCCGATATATATTCTTTTGTGAGGGCCTTTAGTGAAGAAGGGAAAAACTGTTTTGCCACACTGCAGGGCTGCCCAGAGGATTCAGGGGGCCTGGGGTCTTTGGCGGCGGGGGGCCCCGCCTCTGAATTGCCGCTGAAGACCCGGAGCGGAAGAAGCTCCAGGAGTCCAGGCCCCATGAGAGTTTTCTGGGGCCCCCAGAGCGAGTGAAGGACCCCGCTCCAGGGTCCCAAAAAACTCTCGTGGAGGCATCTGCGGGGCCTGGGGCAAATTGCCCCACTTGCCTCTCCCTGGGCGGCTCTGCTACACTGCCAGCCTGCATCTTTTCTCCAGAAAAGGACGGAGCCTGTGAATTTGAGGCTTTTTTTTTTTAAGTGGAGCTGGATTGCAGGGGAGAGGACATCCTTGTTCTTGGGCGGGAGGGAGGCAGGCTGATTAGAAGCCCTATTTTTTCCCTCAAGAGTGCACAGAACCCACTTTAAGATGTGGCAGCGTGGGGGAGACAGGTGGTTGCACAAGTCTCTCGTCTTTGTTCTGCAGGGATTCCCTAGGACTTACCTGACTCGAGTGGTCAGGGTTCTCTTTGCTTTTGGAGCCTCTTCCTCCTCCACACTGCAGTTTTTGGTCCTTTTTTCTCCGGTGGGAGTTGCCACGTTGGTGGGTCGCAGACCTCTGCCTGTCCGACTTGCAGTCCCAGGACCTAACACAGTTAGGCACTGACGACTGGGTGCAGGTTGGGCACAACTCACCCTCTGCTGAGACTGGGAAGGCTGCCTCCCATATAGAGAGAACTGGTTGCATTTGACCCAATGCTTTCTTGGCCACTCTGGCATGCCTTTAAGGGGCAGAGCCAGCAGGGAAATGCTACAGCAGAGGCTTAAATCCCTGAGGGGTTAACCAATCCCGGGAAGAGGAGGAAGGCTGAGAAGGAAGAACACTGCTCTCCACTGCCCAAAAAATGGACAGAAAATTTAAAACAGATGGAGTAAGGGCAGGAGCAAAAGGAATCACTGCTGTCGGCTGCTGTGGAGGCAAAGAATCTGGCCGCAAGCAGAAGCTGAGGGGGCATGACTATACATCAAAACACTGTTCCACCTCTGTGTGCTGCTGAGAGGAGAGCAGCCCAGGCATTCAGAATTATGGGAAATACTGAGCTGCAGAAAATAAGCTGAGCCACAACAATACGGCAAACCTTGTTGGCACATCTGGCAAAGCAGTATATAATTTCCAGTTTTACACGCACAGATTTGGGATTTTGCAAGCACCAATGGACGTGTTTGCAAATATCACAGGTGCATCTTTACAATTTACACGCATGCTGAATATTTATCACACAGGATCTGACTTAAACTTTAAAAAGGAAGAAAGTTTGGAGTTAAAGCAGGAACTTCATTTATCCATCTCCTTTATATCTATTTACTGAAAGTAGCTAAAAAGAGTGGGTGATCACTCACATCCTATAGATCACAATAGCAGGACACCCTGGGGTGTGTGGTAGACCTTGAGCCAGGTAAACTTCCCTCAGTGAAGACAGTGGAGGAGGGCCCAGGGTAGCAGAAAGTCTGTTGGGAGTGGAGGAGAGAAGGCATTTCCAGCTGGGGAGGAAGTGGCATCATTAAGCTAATTCCCATTACAACCTCTGCCAGAGGAATTCCTTTGCAGCCTCTGCTGAACTTTAAATCTGCTGTCACCTGGGGCAGACCCTAAGGAAAGGCAAAAATGGAAATGCCAGCTACCCATCCTCACTGTGTACACATAAAGGTTTATGCAAATTCAAGTGGCTTGTGCAGATAGAGCACAGCTGCAGAGCAGCCAAAACTATTATGTAAATGGTAGAACCAGGAAATTATTATTATTTACTCTTTATACTGCGGTAGTGCCTAGCAACTCTAGTCATGGACCAGGCATTGTGCTAGGCATTGTGAAAACACAGAACAAATAGACAGTCTCTGCTCAGTTTGATATCACTGGCTTGCGCAGACCCAAACCTGAAGTCTCTGTGTAATCCACCATTCAGTGTATTATGTGTCTCATTCTATGCCAGCTACATAGATAACGGGGGCTGTCAAGCTGTCTTGCAGTGATTCAAGAGCCTGAGTACCAGCCTCAGGGCAGACTCTTAGGAAGCAGGGCACAACCCCAAATTGATTGTGAGTTCTATACTTAGATTTCATCAACCAATTATCAAGTGCATAAATGACAATATTACCTTACAATATGGGATACAGCTGCTATAAGAGAGATTAATGCATGCAACAACTCATCAGCTTTTAATATAGTCTAAACACAATCTGATAATTCTAATACCTATTTAACAATACTAACACACAGGTGAGCCAGACTGATTCCAGCTGTGTACCTGTCAGTGTTCAGTTGAGACATGGGGATCTTGGCATGAGCTGGCACCGGGTCTGCCAGTCTCGCATGGGCCTGCTGCAGCAGCCAGCTAGGTGACATAGTCCTTTAGCTCAAATCCTAAGGACTTATGCTCTTAACTTGGAGGGACCTGATTCAATCCTCAGCAATGACCAAGTTGATGGTCATTGCACTTAGGGAAAAATCCCTTCAGGATTCAAGTTGTGAGGGGTGGGGTGGGGAGTTCATGCGTTACACACCCCTTGGATTTGAAAGGAGTTTTGCCTGAGTAAGGGGTACACGATTGGACCCAAGCACATTCTGAAGTAGTTAGGAACATGAAATCTGGTTATTGCAACACTTCTCTTTCATCTGGTTTTCTCAGCTCTGTTTGACGAAACAATGATTTTTCTCTCCAAATTTAACAGAGGGCTATAGAGGACCTACTGGACAAATAACTAGTGTTGCATCTTTATTGC
Organism: Chelonoidis abingdonii; assembly: GCF_003597395.2. Taxonomy (NCBI): domain Eukaryota; kingdom Metazoa; phylum Chordata; order Testudines; family Testudinidae; genus Chelonoidis; species Chelonoidis abingdonii. The sequence continues at coordinate 232,089,753 of NC_133770.1, forward strand.
TTTGGTCAGGCTTTCATTTTATTTTGTCACCACAATAGGATTATGCTAAAACAGACTTTATTTATTCAGGGAGGTGCTGAAGTCAAAAAACCATAGAAATGTAGGGCCAGAAGGGATCTCTAGAGGCACCAAGGCAGGACCAAATGTATCTAAACCATCCCTGCCAGGTGCTTCTCTAACCGCTTTTTTAAAATCCTCCAGTGATGGGGATTCTCCAATCTCCTTTTGAAGCCTGTTCCAGTGTTGAACTACCCTTATAATTAGAAAGCTTTTCACAATATCTTTCCTAAATCTTCCTTGCTGCAGATTAAGATCATTACTTCTTGTCCTGCCTTCGGTAGACATGGAGAGCAATTGATCACCACCCTATTTATAACAGCCCTTAATGTATTTGAAGGCTGTTATCAGATTCCCCCCCATCTCCCCCGTCTTCTTTTCTCAAGGCTAAACACTGCCCACTTTTTTAAACCTTTCCTCATAGTTCAGGTTTTCTAAACCTTTTGTTGGTTTTGTAGCTCTTTTCTGGACTCCCTCCAGTTTGTCCACATCTTTTTTAAAGTGCGGTGCCCAGAACTGGACAGAGTAGCGGACTCAACCACAGCTGAGTAGAGTGGGACAATTGCCAATTATGTTTTGCCTACAACACTCCTGCTGAGATTAGCCTTTTTTCTTGCAACTGCATCACATTGTTTGAGTTGTAATTGATCTGGGATCCACTATAACCCCCAGATCCTTTTAGCAGTATTACTGCCTGCCCAGTTATTTTCCATTTTGTAGTCATGCATTTGATTTTGTTTCTTCCTAAGTGTAGTACTTTGAACTTATTTTTATAGGATTTCATCTTGTTGATTTCAGATCAGTTCTCCATTTTGTCATAAATGTTTTGAATCCTAATCCTATCCTCCAAAGTGATTCCCATGTTTGTTTCAATATAGCAAAAACTGTAAAAATGCAGCATTATCCTTTTTAGCTGAGAAGAATATTTAAGACCAATTTTCCTAAAGATAGAAGAATTTGACCCTTAATTACATTAACAGGTCATTTTGAAGTGCTTGTTTCATGTTTTTTGACAGAATGTCTCTTGAACAGCATTCTTACAATCTCAGCTGAACATTTTTATACAATGTGACAGGCCTTAAGACTGCTTTCAGAGTTCCTTCTTTGTTCTGTGGAGCAGAGAGGAGCGCTGATGTGGTGGTTAGGGCATTAGCTTAAGACTTTGGCGATGTCAGTTCTATTCCTTGCTTTCCCACAAACTTTCTTTGTGCCCTATTGCAAGTAAACTTAGCCTCCCTGTGCCTTCACAGGAGTGCTGTGAGGACAAATACACATTAGAATGTGAGGTGCTCAAACGCTACCATGATGTAAATACCTCAGATAGATAGATAGATAGGTAGACTAAGGAACGCTGACTAAACACACCCTGTAAAAAGCAGAGCTTTCCTAGATGATTCAGACACTGAATGTTAGAAACTAAACAAAAGTCTAAATAGGAAAAAATATTGTTCAATATAGATTACCTGTCGTCAAGTCCCCTAATGAAAATAAGCTTCCGCTTTGTGGTGGAAGAGTCAAAAAATTGTTCAGGTGTTTGTCGGGAACAAGGATTTGGCTCGGGGGCATTGAAGGGAAAATATCTACTGACTTCAATGGAAGCAGAATAAGAGAGAGCCTTTTGTACGTGCAACTACAGATCGCAGTCATATATATGAAATCAGAGCCTGTTGTAAAATGAATACACAGCATGATGACAGTCTTTATTAGTGTATATTATAGTGCTGGTTTTAAGTTTACAGTCTGAAATACTTGGGATTTTAATGAAGTCACATACCTCAATACATAGAAATAAATATTTTTATTGAATCCCTGCACTAGAATTTGGCATTCACACCTCAGGTGACACAAAGAACTAGCAGAGATTAATGAAGCAGGGTGACCTTTAATTTTAGTACAAATTTGGGTCCCTTAAAATAGAATGGATGAAATTCTGGCTCCTTTGAAGTAAATGAAGAAGCTGCTATTGATTTCAATTGGGTGAAAATTTTATCCATATTCTCAGTGAGATTTTGTTCCTTCCTTCTGCCCTTCCAAATGATGGACATTCTGGAGTAGGATTTCAGCTTTAAGCACACACAGTTGGACAGGCAGATTTGCGGGCATACTAATTGAATATCTTTGCCTGCCCATGGTTTTGCAATTTGTGCACAAATATTAGATGTTTGCAGTCATAAGCGAGGCATGTACCTCAGTGTAAGTACTTAGTTGTCCATATCTAACTTTACAAATCGGCGTTCCTAAGGGTTTTTTAAATTAATTATTCTGTATACTAATAATTTGTACTTTCAGAGCAAATGAAAGTCTCATGTTACTATCCACACGTGCTATATAATGAGATTACTGCTTTATCTCATACTGACAATGTTAAATGAAATGAAAACTAAAAATAAAATAAAATTGTAGGACCCAATTGAGAAGGGATACATAAAATGGTGTCAGATCTCCTTAGATTAATTTTGCCCTCTTACACTCAGATTCTCCTAGATTTACTTACACATTCCCCACATGTAGAGAGTCTAAGGAGTGTTAACTTGTATAAGAAGGAACAGTTAAAGATGTAAGGTGAAGTAGCCCCCAGCTTCTTTAACATTCACTTTCTTCTGGCTTGTCACTGTGCAAAACAGACTCAGGGCTTGTCTACACAGTGAGTTAGTGTGCTGCAAGCCAGGGTGCGAATCAACAGCACACCACTTTGCTGCGCACTAACTTGCCACATAAACGCCACAACGGTGCATTATAAGTCCTGAAGTATGGCTTAGTGTGGAAAGCACAGAGTTAGTTAGTACAAGGGATTCACACAATGGCTTTCCATGAACTAACTCACCATGTAGACAAACTCTGATTTATAGTCACACTACTAATGCGTAAGGGAGTTTAAGTAGAGATTAAGGAGTTGCTGACTTTCAGGTAGACCCACAAACTGTGTTGAAATTGTACAGATTGTTGTTGGGTAGAGAAATGTAGCTGCTGTGTTGAGTCATGAAAGTTTACCTCTTCCTGTACATATTTTTTTCAGTGTTGAAATACGTAGATTGCAGCACAAAGAGCTGAGGTCTGGTTTTATTAGTGTACTTGTGTTAAGAATGGCATGTTTAGAAGGATACTTTATTTATATCACTTCAGTAAAAATTAAATAACACAGGCTTTTAAAGATTGCGACACCTGAATAAAATACTACTTTATCACTAAAGTTTATGTATTAAGAATATTATACATTGATTCCATCAGAAAATATTTCTTTATCTTCTGTATCCATGTACTAATCTTTGTACATTGATATATGGGTAATTAGCATATTTTACGAAATCTCAGCACATACAGTTCAGTATGTCATATACGTATTTTATACCAAATTATTTCTCCAATTGATGTTGTTTGTACATTTTTAATGTACTTTAAAGGGCAGCACTGATATTGAATTAAGGCAAAGCTCTATCTGGCCTTAATATAGGTTTGCAGGGAGGTTTGTTAGAACTTTCCCTTTATTCTTGAGCACTAACATACTTCTAAAGCAATTAAGGAAAGCAAAACCACTCCCCCACACACACCTCCTGGGCAAAAGATCACCTGACAAGCAATAATGAGGTCTTAAACCTTCACCTGAGTGCTACAGTGTTGCACTCCTGATACATAATTTAAAAAATGTATTAGGTTACACTGAAGGTTCTATTTCTGAATCGTTTATAAGAGGTTAATAAACCATAAATATTATAAACATGTTACAGGTATGAGTAATCTTCTTATAGGGACATAAGTTAAAGATGCGATTAGAAAGTTCTAAGCAAGCTAGTGACTTGCTGAATTCTAGACAGACATTCAGTAAACTATCTATTGACCCTTTATTTACCTTTTATGAACTATTTATAAATGAAACCTTACTATAGAGAGTGATCGTTTATTTTTAACTTGAGTTTTCAGGTAAATGACTTACACAAATAGAACATTGCGCATTAACAGACCCTCTCTCCATACATTGGTATGTTTTATTGCAAAATATGGTATGATTATAGTACAAGTAATTTAATAGTGCTGTGTCTGGACACTTCTCACCAGGTTTATACCATTCATGAAGTCCAGCCTGGTTTCTGACCTCTCCTAACAGTCAGCGCACTGTGCTGAATGAGTTCTGTGCCATAATAATCCCTTCCTTTTTAGGTTACTATAATAACAGTACAAAAGTGGCTGTGAAGACTCTGAAGCCTGGAACGATGTCTGTGCAAGCATTCATGGAGGAAGCCAACCTCATGAAAACACTTCAGCATGACAAGTTAGTGAGGCTGTATGCTGTAGTCAGCAAAGAGGAACCTATCTATATTATAACAGAATTCATGGCAAAAGGTGAGAGTTGTTGGACTCTGTGAGCACATCTTAATTAAGTGTCAAATCAACCCCTAGTAACAAAAAAGAGGAGAAATAATTGTGTTAATTTTACTTTTTTGTAGTTTTTATATTAAATGATCAAGTATCTAGCTTAAGAGAGTACAAGAGTTTTTATTTTATGCTTATGTTGTGTTTTAAGATGCATCCTTTTAGAAATCTCTCAAGCACTCTAAAAATAGTTTAACAAATAATAAACATATCACTTATAATATCTTGATGACTTTGCATAATGAATCTAGTAGTCATGTTTTCTGCCAAAGCGGGTGAATGCTTTGAACCATATGCTGCTATCCTGCAGTTAAATTCATGAACAGTCCTGTTGATGGGCCTTGCAGGAAGGAGTACTATACCATGCTTTTATGAATAATTACTACACAGTGCTAGTCAAGGCTGCAGAATCAAGTCCTGTGTAAATAGATATTTTAGTTGTGTTTTACTACCAAAGGGCTCAGCTTCCCTTGAGTTAGACATGCTTTTTGTGACTTCTTAAAATTTTGCCATTGATAACTAGGTTGATAATTGTGGGTGATTCCCTGAGGGCAACTTTGCTGATATTCCTTAGAACAGGAAAAAATCAATCACTTAAACAATGATGAACTCAGGAGAAGCTTGACCTTTTAGTTTTGCACCACAGAAAGCTGCATAGCTGATCAACTCAGATATTGGATTAGCATTGTTGTTATAGAATGTAAAGAACCATTTAACTAATTGTGGCCAACTTAAAAATATGTTAAAACAAAACATAGACCACTAAAGCTCAACCATGCAGAAGGTAGTGAGACTGGCTATAGGCTTATTACTTGTGAAGTGTGCTGACTTATTCTTTCTGCATTGAAACAGGCAGTCTGTTGGATTTTCTGAAGAGTGATGAAGGAAGTAAATTACTGCTTCCAAAGCTAATTGACTTCTCAGCTCAGGTAAATGATTATAATATAAAGAACACTAAGGCCTTGGCTACACTGGAGAGTTGCAGCACTGGTAGTGGCTTTACAGCACTGCAACTTACTCCCATCCACACTGGCAAGGCATACAGCGGATGTATCTCCCTGGCTACAGCGCTGGTTGTACTCCACATGGATGAAAGGAATAAAGAGACAGTGCTGGTGCTGCAGCGCTGGAGTGCCAGTTGTAAACAGTGATTAATCTTACTATGCTGTAACTACCTCCGAATTTTCCCATAATGCTTAACTAAAAGAACTCTCTTTTGTTTTATATGCCTCTCTTGTTTTGTTGTGAACTCAGGGCCCACGAAGCTGCTTATCTAAAAAACAAACACAGCATATGTTTGCTCCAGTAGAGGCAGGCAGGGAATGTCCACAGCTAGTGTTTGCTTGAGGAGAGAACAGCACGGGCAGGAGGGGGAGTCCGTCGGAGCAGCTGCTTATCTGGTTCTGAAGGCTAGTGAATGAGAGAGGGGTAGGGAAAGTGGGTCGGAATTTGCAAGGCAGGAAGCTGACACAGAGTCGGCTCAAAAATCCACTCCTCTCTCTCCCTACGCTCCCTGTCACACTCCACCCCACCCGCCTCTTTTGAAAAGCACGTTGCAGCCACGTAATTGCTGGATAGCTGCCCATAATGCACCACTCCCAACAGCGCTGCAAATGCTGCAAATGTGGCCACACTGCAGCGCTGGTAGCTGTCAGTGTGGCCACACTGCAGTGATTTCCCTACACAGCTGTACAAAAACAGTGGCCTTGGCTACACTGGCGCTTTACAGCGCTGCAACTTTCTCGCTCAGGGGTGTGAAAAAACACACCCTTGAGCGCAGCAAGTTACAGCGCTGCAAAGCGCCAGTGTAAACTGTGCCCCAGTGTTGGGAGCGTGGCTCCCAGTGCTGCAAGCTGATCCCCACGGGGAAGTGGAGTACATGCAGCGCTGGGAGAGCTCTCTTCCAGCGCTGGCGCTGCGACCACATTCGCACTTCAAAGTGCTGCCGCGGGACCGCTCCCACGGCAGCGCTGTACGGCTGCAAGTGTAGCCAAACCCAGCTTTAACTCCCAGCGCTGTACAGCTGCAAGTGTAGCCAAACCCTAAGAAGCATTCAGTGTCTTGGAGGCTGAACCTCATATCAGGCACTGTTGAAAAAATCTGTTGTAACAGTGGTCTTCCAAGACTTTTTGGTGTGATAGAAAAAAAATAGATATTTCACAGTGTGTATGTTTGATTAAGCCTACATGTTAACATTAGTAATGTCAGTTTTATTGTCAGTGATATATTTATTTTGTTTGCAACAGAGGCGATTGTTTGCAGTTCTAGCAGATACGTGTAAGAGGGTGGTACTAGTTCCATATATTACATGCATTTGCAAATCTTTAAAATAAGGCTAATGCATTCTTTTTCACCTTTCCTTGAGCTGAGTTAGCTAGTAAAGAAATTCTGTTAAGCGTCATAGATCACTATCACTTTCAAACTGATTTGGGAGTAAAATTTTATTCTACAACTGAAATGTATGTGAAGGATGGTTCAGAATACTAGCACATGATTTACTAAACCAGCTGGCAGCCCCCAGGTACAAATGATACATAGGATACCTTGTGCATGTGGGTAAAATTTTCAAAAGCACCAGAATGACTTAGGAGCCCACTGAAAAGTCAATAGGGCTTATGCTCTTAAGTTATCTTCATGTTTTTGAATGTTCTAATGTGCTACTAACTTACGATAGTAGTTTGCTTCTGGTAGGGTATTGGTTTTTATGAGTGTTAGACTGGTACAGATTCTTTATTTTGTAGCTTGCTGTACTGATTTGTTACAGTGCATGAGGAAAGGCAATAGAAATGTTAAAAAATGTAATACAGTATTGGTAATGACAATCAAAAGTTTAATGTAGCCACTATATAAATACATATGATTTGGGCTTTTCATGGATACACAGGCTGGTGCAAGCCAATTCAGTGAAGCCATTAAGTTGTAGGCCCCATGCTTAAAACAGACCTAGTGTTTGGGACTGCCTTACTCCACAACCATTGATCCAACCTGGCGGCAGATTTGGTAGCTTGTCTGAACTATCTATGGAAGTCTCTCTTGCATATTTTTCAAGGAAAAACTATTCAAGTATGAGAAATATATTGATACTTAGCCTTTGTAGATAACAGGGACCCACAGAGATTAAAAACATGGGCAGAAAATAATAAAATGAAAAACTGGAAAAATATAATGTAGATGGGAAAATGTACTAGAAAATACATGTACTCTGTGGGAGAGAAAAAATGTGTGAATTGGTAAGATTAACAGAGACCCAAATGCAGACATCAAACCCCACATGAATTTATAATCTGCCAAAAAAATCAAAGCAATTTTGGACTGCATGCGCAAAGACAACAGATGATGGATTGGATAGGTTCTGGTGTATTTAGTGTATTTGGAATATTGTGTTCAGTTCTGGGCACCACCTTTTCAGTAATTCAGGGCCTGGAAAAATTGATTTATGGTGAGGAAAGAGCTAAAACGCGAATTGTGTACAGCTGGGCTAAGTGACTACTAAGGGGATGGGCCAGTGATAACTGTTTACAAATATCTGAAGAATGGAAACACCTGTGGGGATGAAGACTTAAACCTGCACCCAAGCAGAGCCCCATTGAAGCGTGGGCCTCAGAGTTTCAGTGCCGTATTTACTCTCCCCCCTCAAATAGAACTAGGTGTGAAGATGAAATTTAAAAAAAGGACAATTCAGGGTGAAAATTGGGACAAACCTCTTGAGACTGAGATGTGGAATAGTCTGTGAATGGATGTGCCGGAAACTCTATCAGGACTTATAATATTACAGTGAACAAAGCACTAGAGAAATGTACCATAGGGATTGGTACCTGGAGGATGGAAAGGATGATGGACTATTTCTATTGCTAACTTGTTTGATTAAAGTCCTTTAATAAAATTCATCATTCTTTAGGGCCTAAGACAGAGACACTTTATTTTCAGGCTGTGTTGTTCACCTTCTAAGATATTCAGTTTTAAATAATGGTAACTTCGCAGCAAATCTGTCAGTAAATCCAGTGGTACAAACTCAGTTTTCAACAACACAGACTGGGCTAAGAACAGAGGGGCATGAAAAACATGTTTAATAAAATTTTTAGGATGTGCCTGGCTTGTGCATTAGCTTATGCTTCCTGCATTGGTTCATATCTCCATGCTTATCCTGAGGGAAAAGAAATTGAAAAGCTGTGTCGCAACATAAATAAATAAAAGGAAATTCCCATTAAACTGTTTAAGCCAAGACCAGCACGTTTTGCTTTGGTTGACACAGACTTGAACTTAATTCACACCACTCTGGCAGGCTCTGTGCCAGCTTATTCCAACTTCCTAGGAAAAAAAGAAAAAGCAGCAATAGCATGAGATTTTCTCCTTGCTTGTACGTTCCCTTTGCTGTTGCATGATGCTGATCTTTGTCACAAACACACAGCCCTTGGGGGTTACCATTGTTTTGTGAATACCCTGAAATAGCTGTGAATTGGTGCTGTGCGTGTGTGTGTGTACACAAACTATTTGAGAGAACCAGCACTCATTGCAGAATAACAAATTGACTAAGGGTTTGTGGTGCAACAGGAAGAAAGTAAACAGGAAGCATCCAGAGGAATGGTCGTGGTGATCTGAAGTGGCCTGTCAGATAGGGAGGGTGTAAAAAAGAGAGAGGATGTGGTCGTTGTGACTGACCGACAGCACAAAAATAGAGGCAGCACTTAATGGCCCTTAAAAACAAACACTTAGTTGAATACTGCTGACTTCTTACAGCATTATTTGATATAAATTTGAGTTGCATTTTCCAGCACAAGCCCCGCTTTCAGGGCTTTATAACCCTGTATAATTCACAATTGTTCAGGGGAAAGATCTTCAGTCATTGAAAGGAATGGTTTTGATCTACAGAGGTTATAGTGTTTTGGTTGTTTCAGATTATTTTTAAATCAAACCAAACAAACATTTATCTAAAATACGCCTCAATTTAATAGCTTGCATCTTTCAAGCAAACAGTCAAATTCACACCTGCTGTAATTGTACTGAGCCAGTGGAGTCACAGCAAGGGTTAGTTTAGCCAGCAGACCTTGGTTTGGGTTGTTGCCCTTGGATTTTTGATTGTTGTTTTAAATGGAACATTGGGCTTTCACTATAGGAGACCTGAGCTGAAATTCTGGCTTGGCTCACATATAGAGTTATTTTGATCTCTAAACCTAGAGCCTAATAATACAGCCCTAATTCTGCTGCTTTGTTAGCAGAGCATGTAAGTTCATTGAACCACCCCCAAATAACAATAATACATGCATGCCCAGTGCACCTTTGTTTTAGTGGTCAGCCAATGGGGGCTGCAGGAGGGGCAGCCAGCACATCCCTTGGCCTATGCCGCTTCCCGCAGCCCCCATTGGCCTGGAGTGGCAAACCGCAGCCAGTGAGAACCGCGATCAACCAAATCTGTGGACGTGGCAGGTAAACAAAGCGGCCCAGCCTGCCCGGGGCTTTCCCTGAACAAGCGGTGGACCGGCTTTGAGAACCACTGATGTAGAGTACACCAGAAAGGGTGTTTGGAATAATGGAGAACCAAAAATCAGAGCTGAATTGTCTTTCACAGGTTCCCCTGCTAGCTCCCTGTTACACCACTATTTGTCTTGTACAGCTAGTAACACATCAGCTGATTGTATAATTTCCTTAGTCTGGTGCTCAGGAGCTAGCACAATTTACAAGAAGTACCACCCCCTGTAAACTCTTCTGCTTGTCAGCGAGGGGATTGAGGAATTCCAAGGTGCTGTACATTCTTTAGTCTCCACTGATCAGTTTGAAAACTGTATATATTTCACCAGCTTCTTTTGCAAGCTATGCTAGCAAAGCTTGTTAATATAACAGTCCAAAGCTAATCAGCATGCAAAATGCTTATGCTCTCCTGTCTCCATTCACAACTGACAACAGCTCCCTGCATAGCAATTTAACTAGCACAGCTAAGGAGCTCTGTTTGCTTTATTAGTGGATCTTGTCCTTGATCCAGAGCCAGGGCCCGCTCCAGGCCCCAGCACGCCAAGTGTGTGCTTGGGGCGGCATGCCGCGGGGGGCGCTCTGCTGGTTGCTGGGAGGGCGCTCCAGTGGACCTCCCGCAGGCTTGCCTGTGGAGGGTCCGCTGGTCCCGCGACTCCGGTGGAGCATCTGCAGGCACGCCTGTGGGAGGTCCGCCGTGGCTCCAGTGGAGCATCCGCAGGCACGGCTGCAGGAGGTCCACCGGAGCTGCGGGACCGGCAAGCGGCAGAGCGCTCCCTGCGGCGTGCCGCCATGCTTGGGGCGGCGAAATGGCTAGAGCCGGCCCTGTCCAGAGCTAAGGGGCTCCTGAAGCTGCCAGGTGATGAAATTTCCCTAGTTTCAGAGCTCACATGTGCTTGTGTTTACAAGCTCCATAACCTCTCCCTCCAAAGCTAGTAACCCAGTGTACTTTATAATCTTCTTCTGCTCCAAGAGATGAGTTTACAAATTCCTTTAACCATTTACTGCAGTTAGCTAACTGCACACACATACAGCATCCATCTTTAACTGCATAGATAACTCTTCAAAGAATTTCTACTGAAGTTGCTCAATCCTCCATTTTGAAATGCTCAAAGCATTGTTATTGTAAAAATAATCATATTCGGGGCTGTTTAATCACCCAGTCCAAGTTTGTAAATTCATTGTTTTATGCAATGTAGTTATAGCCGTGTTGATCCCAGGATATTAGAGAGACATGGTGGTGAGGTAATATCTTTTATTAAACCAGGTTCTGTTCATGAGAGAGACAAACCCAAAATCCTCAAAATCTTGAGTCAGTGTTCTAACCCAGGGGTCAGCAATCTTTCAGAAGTGCTGTGCCAAGTCTTCATTTATTCACTCTGATTTAAAGTTTTGTGTGCCAGTAATACATTTTAACATTTTTAGAAGCCCTCTTTCTATAACTCTATAATATATAACTACACTATTGTTGTATGTAAAGTAAATAAGGTTTTTAAAATGTTTAAGAAGCTTCACTTAAAATTAAATTAAAATGCAGAGCCCCCAGACCGGTGGCCAGGACCCGGGCAGTGTGAGCGCCACTGAAAATCAGTTTGTGTGCCGCCTTCGGCACGTGTGCCATAGGTTGCTTACCCCCGTTCTAACCCCTTTTCAGTAAGAATAAAATAAACCAGAAGAGACATGTAGCAATTATTTCGTCATAATTCTTATCCAGCATTAGAGGTCTCAATTTTTTTTCCAGTTCCTTTTTTTTTTTTTTTTTTTTAATGATTAATGTTACATTCTGGTAAATGATTGCCCAACAAACTACTCTGTTTCATTTTCCTTAGTTTTGTGTGGGCATTTTGCTCTGTTTAGAATACAAAGCAGCTAACCAAAGCTAAAAGCCTTCCCTGCCCAAGTTTTTGCTCACATCTTTAACATAAACATTGATATAAAATGAAAAGAAATATTATATAAGGTGTCTTTAATAAGTTGTAAAAACCCAAACCAAACCTGGAGTATGTTTCTGAAGAGTTGTAGACTGCCATCATTGTTCACCATGCTGCTAGCCTATTAACCTTTTGGTCACATTAGGATTAAATCTTAAATTTATTTTATTTTTATTTTTTTTACATAAACTGAGTCTTCTTGATCACTATTTCTTCCATTGGCTGGACCAGGGTAGGCAACCTATGGCACGTGTGCCGAAGGCGGCACGTGAGCTGATTTTCAGTGGCACTCACACTGCCCGGGTCCTGGCCACCAGTCCGGGGGGCTCTGCATTTTAATTTAATTTTAAATGAAGCTTCTTAAATATTTTAAAAACCTTATTTATTTTACATACAACAATAGTTTAGTTATATATTATATACTTATAGAAAGAGACCTGCTAAAAACGTTAAAATGTATTACTGGCATGTGGAACCTTAAATTAAAGTAAATAAATGAAGACTCGGCACAACACTTCTGAAAGGTTGCCGACCCCTGGGCTAGACATTTGTGACCGGAATCCCAGGGGAGCCAGCTGAAGTTACTCAATTCTGGTGAACTGCACAGAATAGAGTAGGCAATCCCTGAGCTTGGTGGATATTCCAATACCCAGATTTACCAAGCCAGCACAAAGCAGGTTCTATTATACCTTACTGGTTACGAAGTCAACAACACAGTTCCCTTAAAGTAACCCAGCCTCAGACCTCTACCTAGACATCCAAGTCAGGTATGAGGAGGATTTCTGAAAATCTTATTCATCATATGAAAAAGGTTCTACCAACCCCAAAGGATCAGGCATATTACTTCCCAGGTTAATGACTATTCCAGACCTTTCCAAAATACACGCTTACAGCCAATTCTTATTAACTAAATTAAAATTTATTAGAAAAGGGAAAGAGAACTGGTTTAAAGAACAGCATACATACAGGCATGAGTCAATCCTGAGATTCAGATTCAAAGCAGAGATGGAGAACTTTGTAGATGCAAAGAGTTCCCTAGGTTATAGTCCAATGTTTGTATTCAGGGCAGTCCAGTCAGAGCTGGAATCTCAGTCCTTTTGGCTTAGGCTTCTGCTTTATGGAACCTCAAGCAGATCTAAGATAAAAAAGATTGGGACCCAAAGGTGTTTTATACAATTCCAGGCTAGGGTGACCAGATGTCCCAATTTCATAGGGACAGTCCTGATATTTGGGGCTTTTTCTTATATAGGCACCAATTACCCCCCACCCCCATCCTGATTTTTCACATTTGCCATCTGGTCACCTATTCCAGGCCTTCTTTGACAGGTCAGAGTCCTTAGTCAAACAATAGGCATTTATGTGGACTTTGAAGTGGATCCATTTCCTAAGCATAGCTGGTAATTATTCACACAGATTTCCACCATTCTCAGATGATTTGCAATACATTTTCAAACAGAGATGAATACAGTGATATCCTATGTTTACAGTTCATTTAAATGTTAAAATGTTCTTTTGATCTCTGAATTAACAGACTACAGCATAGACAGGGAATGTTTGATTACATTGTTAACCTCTACCAATATATATGTAAATACACAAAAACACAAAACATTATCTCCCCATATGTTTTTAAGGGTTGAATTTGAGTCATTTATCCTGCAGGATGCTTAACCCTTTCTGCTCATGCATCACAACATTATTTAAGGAATCCGGTTGTGGTTAATTCTAGGCTAATAAAATCCCATTTAGTGTGATCAGTACCATGGCCATTCACTAAAGGCCCTTCAGCACTGGAGAGTGCTCTTAGAAAAATATAATGATTCTCTCTCTCCCAACCCCCTAGCCCAAAATAGAATTCTTCCAGCATTATACCACAAACAGTTTAAACCTCAAAACCCCCAGCACTATTGGCTTCTTTTACAGCCTAGGCACCAGATTCTACCTGTGTAGTGTGGCCTCTTTGCACTGCCCTGTCAGTTCAATCAGGCCTTGAAGGTTGGTATATCTGTCCCAGGAATATGATTCCAGTTTAAGTGTGTCTCTAGTAGTACACAGCTGACAATGGCTCTTAGGCCACTCTTCTCCCTGCTGCAACATAGTAGGGATGAGGGAATATGACTGCGATGCCCTAGTTCAGTACTGATCCCCAGCTGTGCTTCAGGCCCTTAGAGCAGCCAGGGCAATTCAGAGCAACTCTTTGGTTACTGAATCAGGATAATGTAGAGAGGACAATTGAGCCACCTTTACACACACATTCCTGACTTGCACTCTACAGTTTGACAGTAGCAGAGGATAAGAACCTTAATTTTAAGCTTTTTTTAAAAAAGCCATTTATTAAATCTAAGAGGGAGAATTTAAAGATTCATCTGAAATATGAGGTTCACATAGGTGCAGTGGCTGATTAAGGTTCTTGTAGGTCAGGGGTTTGAGTCTTGCTTGATTTCATGCTGAAAGGCCACCTCAGGTTCATGCAGCTGCAAAATGGGTACCTCATCCATAGGGCAGTCAAAAGCAGTTGGGCATGATCCTGGCCACATTGGTCCCTTGTGTACCCTTGGCAATGAAACTGATGTGTCTTAAGAGTGTCAGCCTGAAGAGCCATTGACATGGGGGAACTTTGAGATGAAACAACAATACTGAGCCCAATGAAACACAGGGAATTCGTATTTTTACATGCAGCCTAGAAACAAAAAGGAGCATCTGTTTAATATACCATTAAATGTACATTCTCTGTAAGTTAACATGCAACAGACAGCATTGCAAACCATGCTGAAATCGCATGTTAGAGAAAAAACTACGGCGGAAACTTTCTGGACTGGAAACCAGAAGAAAAGAAAGAGAACTGTGTGTGAGTTGAAATACTGCGCAATAAGGGCTCTGAGGTTCTTCAGTCTTGTCTGCTCTTTCATGCTACTTGCTCCAGCGGCATTCAGTACTATCCGGTTTATCTACCATTATCTTTCAGCAGTCCTTTTATTTAGCCCTCGTAATAGTGCTTTTCATTTTGAAACTACTCTATGTACACTTACTAATTAATTTTCCACAACACTCTGGTGGCTGACTCAAGCATCTTCCCAGTTTTACAGAGGAGGGAACTGGGACAGAGATTACAGTATAAAGCTAGTCTAAGATCACAAAACAAATCAATGGCAGAGCTGAGAAAAGAATGCTGGCTCTCAGCCCTATGCAATGTGGAGCCTGATTTACTGTGTATTTTTCTATGTAGCTTTGCAATAGAGAAGCTGGTTTATGGAAAGGTTTATTTCTGCCACAGGATGCTGGCTCGTTCAACGTTCTGATGCTGCGTACATAGTTTTACTGTTTGGAGATTGGATTTTATATATATATTGTCCTGGTAGTCCTGGAAGCCTGGCAATAAATATTTAAAGGGCGGGGGGGATAGAATACTATTTGTTTAGTAATCACAGCCATGCAGTAAATGTAGAAAGTGTGGAAGTACTCCATGCCCTAACTAGATTTTCCAACCCTCTAGGATTGTCCTGGAGTCTTCAGGAATTAGATTATGTCATGTGATAAAACCTCCAGGAAAAGCGGCAACCCTACCTACCAGATAGGCAGTAAAATCAAAACCAAAACCAAAACCAACCTCATAGGCCTGTCTAGAGTTTGCAGGTAGCTGAACAACAGCTGTTTGGTTGCTGATTTTTGTGTGTAAACTATCTTTACGTGGGTGGGCGAGAGTGACTTAATTTTCCTTTTTCATGCTCATTACTTGATTTTTACATATAGCACCCGTGGCTTGTCAGTGAAACTCAGATGATTATTATTGGAATATATAATTATTACAATGCCCGTGGAAGCTCCTGTTTAGTGGTTGAACCTCTATGTCACCCCTACTATGGATAGTGGCTTATGCCACACCTGAGCATTGTTTATCTGTGTAAAAGTATAAACCAGTTTTCAGTTACTTTGCTTCTCGCCCTCTCTTTACTCCTGGGGGAATTCTGCACCAAAAAATTTAAAATTCTGTACAAAATATTTTAAAATTCTGCAAAATTCTGCATACTTTGTCAAAATAACACATTACAATCACACCAGTTTCAATTATTTTGGTCATTTATTTCAAAATACCTGTCAGCAACTATGGTAACAATAGACAACAAAAAAGATTCAGGAAATGTTTTTTGACAAATAGAGTCCTTACTAGGCATATTAATACAGAATTCTTAGTAATAATTCATTTAAACTACAACACAGAAATGTATTTCCATCACTTCTCAGAAGCAGTACAAAGGCTTGGGGAAGTCCGGACTAATGGAGGAGCAGCGGGAGAGGGAAGTAATTGCTGAGAAGGAGTCTGGGGGTATGCATGATTTGTGCATGATTTTTGAGCTTCCACGTGATTAAGTGCAGACAAAGAATTGTCCTGAAATGTCATGGAAAAAGAGTAATTTTCCGTTCAAAGTTGCTCAAAATGTAATAGATTCTTTTTTTTTAAATAAAGGGCCAGACCCTCAGCTGGTGTAAATCAGCTCTATTGATGTCAAAGGATCTGGCCCCAATATTTTATCATTTTTTTTTTTTTTAAAGTTCTTTCCTACGGTGTTACTGGGATATTGCTGGCAGGGTTGTGGAAGTACATATAGAATTTAAAAGTCACCATCCCAGTCTGTATCCCATAGTGTTGTCCTGTTCACTAGGCCACATTGACCATTCTTGTTAATCTGTGTAGGGGAATGATGGGAAAGTTGATTCCTTCAGTGACACTGGTGCACTTTTCTGACTGTCTACTGAGTTATTGTGAAACCAGATAAAACCGACATCAGTACCAATTATAGTTTGCTCTCTGCTTCCTCCCCAAACCCAAGTAATTCAACTTTGTGTAGAGCAAGGGGCACAGAATTCACTATCCCAACTTACAGCCAGTCTTTAGGTTTCCAAAAAAGACCCTTTGGGGCAAGTAGTGCAAGCCATAGCAGATACTCCTTTCATATTATTTATGGATATAAAAAGTTCTCACACATGCATTCTGTTCATCACAAAATATTGGTAAAAATACTTTTTTTGGTTCAGCATGAGAACCTTTATTTCTCTTTTACAACTTAAACTGCACACACTTGTCTGAAGAAGCAGCACTGCAGCAGTATATTGGTTTATAAGAAAATGCTCACTGAGGGGGGAGGGGGAATGCTGTTATTTTTCCATTGCCTGCCTCAAAAAAGAGGAACAAAGAGTGTGCAGTAGCTGTTATAAATGCTTGCCAATGCACTTGGCTTACCCGTCAGGGACTTTTTTATGACATTAGCGGAAGTGTCTACTTTTTTTTTTTCTTTTTAATTAGAGTCAGATGCTCTGTCTAGCACAAAATGGAGCAAGCTCCTGTACACCTGTGTCAGTGCAAGGGCAACCACACAACACGTAGACTGGTACTAACTTCTCCTGCACTGACAAGGAGACCACTAATGTGCCGGTGGATTGGAGTTGGAAAATGTTTCCTGTGTTCTCTTCCTACCCCAGCATACCCACAGAACAGACAGCAGTGTTTTCCCCATACAAGAGGAAGGGTATTATAACATACCATCCACAGGAATTTTGGAAGAGCTGTATTAGAGCAGATTAGTCTGTATAGTCGGGGTTCCTTGCTTGGCAGTGGCTTTCCAAGTGTGCAAGGTTTATTGCCCCGTATAGCAACCAGGACACACTTTGGTGGTGTAATATATCACCCAATGTTTTCACACACCATTTTAAAAATGAAGTAATGATCTGGACAAATGCTGAAAAATCACCTGATAACTGCCAAAATATTTACCACTTTTAATTTGGTTTGGATAGTTATGAAATAAAATTACTATTTTTTTCTTTGTTTATGTATGAAGTTAGGGTACGTAAGAGCCGGGTTTTGCCAAACATTCCTAGTGTATGAACAGATGCATACAGTAAATGGGGATAAGCCAAAGTTAGTTGACCTCTGTAAGATGATTTTCTTGAAAATGTTCGAATTTGTATTAGATATTATATTAGCAACCTGTGGAACTCTTTGCCAGAGGATGTTGTGAAGGCCAGGACTGTAACAGGGTTCAAAAAAGAACTAGATAAGTTCATGGAGGATAGGTCCATCAATGGCTATTAGCCAGGATGGGCAGGGATGGTGTCCCTAGTATCTGTTTGCCAGAAGATGAGAATGGGCGATGGGCTGGATCACTTGATGATTACCTGTTCATTCCCTCTGAAGCACCTGGCATTGCCTGCTGTTGGAAGACAGGATACTGGACTAGGATGGACCTTTGGTCTGACCCAGTATGGCTGTTCCTATAATTTGCAGTTTTGCTAACACTTCAAAGTCTACTTTCTTGCCTAATCTCCCCTTTAAAAGGGACAGTTTGTAATAGGAAAACCATACAAGGCTTTTATTTATTTATTAATCCTATTCCATTTTATTATTTGAACATGTTAATTTATCACCAGTTTTTCGATAGGGAATTTTTGGGGAAGAAATCCCACAACATAATTTTAATATTTCTTTATTAGTATGAAGGCCCCGGTTCAGGAAGGCTTGTAAACACATGCCTAACTGAATTCAGTGGGACTTAGTATGTGCTTAAATTCTCTGCCCAATCAGGGACTGTAACTGGATGTGGCTGTGGAGAGCCCAAT
This sequence comes from Chelonoidis abingdonii, assembly GCF_003597395.2. Taxonomy (NCBI): domain Eukaryota; kingdom Metazoa; phylum Chordata; order Testudines; family Testudinidae; genus Chelonoidis; species Chelonoidis abingdonii. Next base: position 232,108,187 of record NC_133770.1, read on the forward strand.
CCTTATTCACACAAGCAGTCCTTTTGAAATCACTGAGATGTCTATTGTGAGTGAAGATCTGCAGGATTGGCACTTATGCTAAAAGCTTTTCTGGGCAAGGACTTTGCTAATATATATATGTAAAATGCTCAACACATAGCTGATGCTATAGTAATTAATGAAGGTTACTGATGTGGTAAAGGAGAAGAGCTCATCGTGGCTTAGGATGGTATAGTGTGCTGCAAAAATACTAAAAATGAAAGCACTGCTCTTGTTACAGATTGCAGAGGGGATGGCATACATAGAAAGGAAAAACTACATTCATAGAGATCTGAGAGCAGCTAACGTTCTGGTTTCGGATTCACTGATGTGCAAAATTGCTGATTTTGGTCTAGCCAGAGTAATTGAAGATAATGAATATACAGCACGGGAAGGTATGTATCAATTGATATTTTTCAGCTCTGTAAAACTCATTCTGTTAAGAGCCACAGATTTATGCATTTGTTTAACATAAAAATGAGAAGCACGTAGCATAGTGTGAAAAATGCCAGAATAATTTGTTAAATACGGGGTTCTAATGAGAAAGCTGTTCTTAAAAATTACTCTGTTCCCTCATTCCAGATTGTTCAAACTAGAAAGTTTATGAAAAGTACAGTTTGTACCTTTTTTAAGCAACACAATATATTTTACAAATCCAACTAATTCACTATTTGGCATAACATAGCAAAGCTTTTCATCTTGTTGAATTAGACAATGAACTGAGTTTTTCTTAATTGCTAAGAGAAAATGTTAGCATTAGTTTTTATCCTCAAATGCATAAATGACATGTGCTCGAGCATCCTTTCCACAATAGAGGTGGTAAGTAGAAGTGAGAGGATTTTAAAATATGGTTAGAATTTGCTCTGCACCAACTTGCTTGTATTGTTTAATATAGTTGGACATGAAACAAAGGATTAAATCAATTAAAAATTATATTGGAGGTAGACTTGTGCCTAATTCTGCATTTCTTACAAAGGCAAAACTGCCAGGGAAGTCAAGATTCTATATATGGAATGGAGTTAATTAGGGGTAATATTAATGACAGTGATAGAAAGTATTTGAGTGGCACAACCATTCCATGAAAACTCTCATCTCTTGATTCGGAATTGATAAAAGTAGAGGACAATAGAGCACAGACACTGGTGGGTTGAAAAGCAATGTATAACTTTTTTATTTTTTCCGTCTAAATTTGTAAGTAAATGTAGTTGTGAAAGGTGTTGGGCTGACAACACAATAGAACAAAGTCTTCAGTTCACTCATACAAGTATGGCATTTTGTGTCTGCGAAGAGTTTTCCCCACACTATCATTCCAGTTGGTCTGAAACAACCTCTGAGGTATGAGAATATGTTCGGTCAATCCCATGCCCATTCAGGGTGGGACTGTAAAAGGAGACTGAGGAAGTTAGATACTGAGTTCCTAACTCCCTTAGGTTCCTTTGAAAACCCCAAATTCAATTCTTAACTTCTCTGAGACTTCCAGGAGACACACAGGGTGTGTGTGAGTACATCATGGTGGCTCCATCTGATCCAGCTCTTAGTACATCTGTGCAGTGCTTATGTAATGAAAGAGGTGCCAGGACTCAAGCAATTTTTTTACATTCATAACTGATGCAGCAAGCCCAGAAGTGCCGGGGCTATGAACTGCCAAGCCTAGAGGTGCCGGGGTTCAGCCCTGGCACAAATTAAACACTGCATATGTACAATAACTCTTGGACAGGAAGAGCAGCTAATACCTTTTAAGTCCCCTAAAATAAAGGCAGGATTTTGTACTAAATACTCACTGTATACCCTATACTTAATGGAAATAATAGATGAGTCTATAAGATATGTTAGTAGTTATATTTTTCAAGCAACTTATATACTTGGTTAATTGAGAGTATATTGTTTCTTAGGTGCAAAATTCCCTATTAAATGGACAGCACCAGAAGCAATTAACTTTGGTTCCTTTACTATTAAGTCTGATGTGTGGTCCTTTGGAATTCTTTTGTATGAAATTGTTACCTTTGGAAAAATCCCTTATCCAGGTATGGACATTTGCTTATATATCATTACATGGTATTTATATTTTGATTTTCTTTTGGAGAGTCACAGAAAAGAGTTAACTGAGGGGGGAAAAGTGAATATCTTGCAATAATGGCAGCACTGTGGATCTGAACTATGCATACTGCAGGCTACCTCAAAGAATTTTGAAAACTCTCAGCCATTTTATATGTACCTAACACTGCATGCAGCTTTGTGGGGGCTTAAAATCAGCAAATTATGTGTAATCTAAAATACAAATCCTGCACTGTTGTACTTAGATAGTATATTTTTGTACTCGAAGTTAAAATTGTAGTAAGTGCTGAATTCCAATAATTGTCACTGAGCCTGATTTTCCAAAGCTCACTTCAAATGGTTTAATGATAGACCAGACAGATATCATTACAAGTTCTAAGACTGTGTATCATTGCTATTTGTAAGTAGTGAAATGTAGCTCCTGAATAGGTGGAATTTCAAATGAACCCAACTAAGCCATTCGGCTTTTACATAAACAGCCATAATATTTTGTCAGCATTAGGTGCTAGAAAAGAACATGAAAGCGGAATCTAGAGAAGTGCTGATTTTCTATTGGAATATTGGCACTTTGGTGATAAGGTAGCTGGGACATAGGGCTATGCTGGAGGTTTCTTACATTAGGCAGACCTGATTAAGCAACCTAATGTTTATCTATTTTTCTTTGAAGATATTTTTACAGGAAAACGCATGTGTTACGTAGTTCCCCTGGCTTAAGCAAACAGAAAAACCTTGTATAAAGGTGATAGATAGATATGATCAACAAAAAACTTTGATAATGCAGAATTAAGATTGCTTGGTGGTATCTCATGCCTTTCCAGAAGGTCAAGCACAGCAAAACTCAAACAGCTGAAAACCAGGAAATAAAGAATGAAAGTAATGGTAACACTAACGCAACCTTAACTCTGCCACTCTGGAGCTGGCAGGAGCCACTGGGAATTATTTGCATGCACTGCAGACCATGGTGTTGGTCTAGCTGTGTAGCATGGTGGCAGGATTAGTTGGACCAACTTATGAGATGTGTGATATGAGGAGGCAGGGGGGGAGGGGGCTTTTTTTTTGGGGTGGGGAAGGGGAGCTAAGCCTTGCTCCCTGCCCTCTTCCCGGTGTGAAAAGACGTTCCTGGAGAGATCCAGTATGTCTTATTTCAGCAGTGAGCTATGTAAGTTATGCCAATAGTGAGACAGAAGTGTCTTCTCGCTGTGGAGACAGTGAGGTGGGGTACAAGCATGATCTATGTTAGAGGTTCTCAAACTGGCGGTCAGGACCCACTGGGGGTCGGTCATAAGGTTATTATATGGGGGGGGTTGTGAGCTGTCAGCCCCCACCCCGACCCCGCTTGGCATCTACTATTTATAATGGTCTTAAATATATTTTAAAGTATTTTTAATTTATAAGGAGAGGTCGCACTCAGAGGCTTGCTGTGTGAAAGGAGTCACCAGTACAAAAGTTTGAGAATCACTGGTCTATGGGTAAATGGAAGTATAGTAATAGATGGCATCCTGTGTATAAGGGTGAAGGGGCTGTAGAATTTAGCAGAGGTAGGGTTGTTTATGTGGCGTGGGCTGTGTTTGAGTAAAGGGCAGGTGTAGGTAGCTCCTCTTCAGTACATCACACCACAGCAAATAGAAGGTGTTAGGCTCTATCCCATATGGTGATGTGCCTTGTCCCCAGAGTGTTCTGCACTATCTACAAAAGCAGAGTGCAAGTATAAATGGTATGGGTGTATTGGGGAGGAGCTCAAAGAGGACAGATTTAAGGTTGCATTAGCACAGACTGTATTTCTTGGTTTTCAAAGGTTTAAATGTGTGTTATTTTCAGGGTTTCTAGATTCTGGTATGCAGACAGGAGCAGGGAGAGGGGTTCAGACCATGCCCTGGAGAGGCAGGGCCCCCAGATCCCAGTGTACACACAGCGGCAGGGAAAAGGTCTCAGACCACCCAGGAGGGGCCAGGGAGAGAGTGGCAGGACCCCTCAGGTCCTGACACACACAAGGGGGGGCAGAAGGAGGTGCTATAGTCCTCTCCAGACCCCAGCACACACAGCAGGGGAGAAGTGAGGCTGATAGCCCACTTGCTCCTAATCCTCCCACTGCCACCTACCCCCATGTCCCAAATCCTAGTGTCCATCCCCACCCTGACTTAAGCCCCCAAGCCCCAGTCCCTCCCCTTGCTGCAGCCTTAAACCCCTCTACCTTATTGCACTCTACTCTTCCACCCTTTAATCTATTCTCATCTCCCTGCACTCTCCACCTCCCCAGCACTGTGCCACAAATGTGTCATTTCTTTTGAAAATAGTATGATCCACTTCTGAATTATCTGCTGTAGTCGGACTACATTGCCCAGAAGTTAAAAACAAAAAAACATGAACTATCACTTTACAGAAGTAGATAGCAGCAGCATGCCTACAGATCTTCCTCGGACTTCTGCCAAGGGTACAGTCTGAAGTTACAGTGCTGGGGTGTAGCTCAGGTTCCAGGGCCACCGGAGGTCTCCTCGAGTCATCAAGGTCATATGAAGCCAGGCCGGCTGGAAACCTTCTTGTCTGGTCTTTTTATGCATGTGTACACTGCAGTCTGTTTGGCATGCGAGTGTTTGGTACATTCCATTCTAGAAAGCTAGACTCTTCCTTTAATAATGTTTTCAGTATTGCTTCCCCAAAGGGGCAGTGGGTGCCATGCACTAGCTGAGATACATTGTTGAGTGAGCGAGAGCAGCTGGGGGATGATCAGAGCCATGGTTTGAGCCCCAGGTAGAATGGGTAGAATCTGTGTACTTTATGAAATGCTTTTTTTCCTAAGGGGCTGTATCAAGGGAGTCCCTTGCTCAAATGACCCCACATTTGGACCATTTCCCTACCCTGTACCTCCATGAGGCATATCAAATTTCATAACAATCCAAGTAAACAAGCAGAGTTTAGAACATTTAGAAAAAGTTGCCTTTTAAACAGGAAGAGGTTCTCAGCCGTAACTATAGCTGACCTGGTGCTCCACAACTATATATAATTATTCATCTATTTCCCCTGGCTCAGGCATCATTTATCAACTCCCTCAAGCATTCTAGGAAGCAGAATGCCATCATGTAAATACACATTGAGCTTCATCTTTGAGGTTCTGAAAAGTTCACATACAAATCACCCATCTTCCCGAGGGAAAGTTGGAAGGTTTAACCACACTCCTGTGTACCCAGCATCTGCACTTACTGGATGGTATAGTTTTGAGGAAGAAGAGTCCTAGAGGCCTTCCATTTTCCCTCTTAATATATCCCAGGGTAATTGACAGCTGCATATACCCATTCAAGCACAGGAGTTCCTAGAAATGCATTCTGCTAGGTCCTACAGCTCTGGCTGTTTAAACTCTGAAAACACTCAAAGCACCACTGTACAAGCAGTCCCAGACTGCATAAAGCTTCAAAGGGCTAGAGCAGGGAGTTCAAGTCCCACTGGGCTAGAATGGTGGGAGCAGGCTTGCCATCCCCACCTGGATTAGGGGGGCAAGACTTTCCAGTTGCTCCTCTAATGAGAAAGAGGGGAAGGGTGAGTCTCCATCAGCTTAGAATAGGGGAAAGTGTGCTGACCAGGTCACTTCCAGAAAAGGTAGAGTGAATGTAGGTATGTTCACTGCTCCTGAAGACTCTGATCCAGCAAACCACTTAAGCACATCAGTACTTCTTGACTTCAATGAGACTACTCAAGTCAGTGGGACTGTTCACATGCTTAAAGTTAAACATGTTTAAATGCTCTGTTAGGTAAGGGCCTGAATATGTGAATGGGTAGCAGGCCCAGCAGACACCCACTCAACGTACGAGAGTGAGTTAATCAACCATTAGGCTCCATTTCCTCAGAAAGTATCAGGTGAAAGTTGTGTGTGGTGGGAGGATTTGTGGTATCCTCCCTAAAGCTGAGGTAGTCTGATATACATGCTTATCATAACTGAACCCAAATGCTTAACATTTTGAGGGTCACCCAATTTACCTATCCGTGGGTATCTTGAAGTTTGCTATTAAGAATTATAATTGTGAAATGTAAAATGTGTGCCTGGGTTTGTGCAGAGATATTAAAAGAAAAACCTAGAACCTCACAAAAAAAAGTTTGTTTTAAAGTTTGCAACAAAGCCTATTTTCCATCTTTTCCTCCATAAAAGCAATGCCATGCTGCCATTTATGCTTTGTTCCAGGAAAATATGTGGAGTATATTGACAGTACAGTACAATGTTCCACCTGTTTGATTTTAAACTAGTGAGAGAAAGGGTGTCCTGTGAGAAAAATCTGGGCAATATCCTCCCCAAGGACTTTTTTTTTTTAAAATACCTAACACCCAGTGCAGTTTGATGAATCCCACTGGAAAAACAGTAATTCTCTGCAGAGTCCTGCACTTAGGAAGGAAGAATCCCATGCACTGCTACAGACTAGGGACCAAGTGGCTAGGCAGCAGTTCTGCAGAAAAGGACCTAGGGGTTACAGTGGATGAGAAGCTGGATATGAGTCAACAGTGTGCCCTTGTAGCCAAGAAGACCAACAGATCGAGGGACGTGATCATTCCCCTCTATTCAGCATTGGTGAGGCCTCATCTGGAGTACTGGTCCAGTTTTGGGCCCCACACTACAAGAAGGATGTGGAAAAATTGGAAAGAGTCCAACGGAGGGCAACAAAAATGATTAGGGGCCTGAAGCACATGATTTATGAGGAGAGGCTTAGGGAACTGGGATTGTTTATTCTGCAGAAGAATGAGGGGGGATTTGATAGCTGCTTTCAACTACCTGAAAGGAGGTTCCAAAGAGGATGGATCTAGACTGTTCTCAGTGGTACCAGATGATAGAAAAAGGAGTAATGGTCTGAAGTTGCACTGGGGGAGGTTTAGGTTGGATATTAGGAAAAACTTTTTCACTTGGAGAGTGGTGAAGCACTGGAATGGGTTGCCGAGGGAGGTGGTGGAATCTCCTTCCTTAGAGGTTTTTAAGGTCAGGCTTGAGAAAGCCCTCGCTGAGATGATTTAGTTGGGGATTAGGTCCTGCTTTGAGCAGGGGGCTGGACTAGATGACCTCCTGAGGTCCCTTCCAACCCTATGATTCTATGAGCTACATAGATAATTCATATATATGAGGGATGGATTAACTGTATCCAGAGATTGGAAGAGGGACTCCAACCCTTACATCACTCTGTTGGCAGGTTTTAAGAGGCTCCCAAAAGCTTTCTCCAGCACAAATCTGCACAAATGGTGTGTGTGTGTGTGTGTGTGTGTGTGTGTGTGTGTGTAATCTTCATTTCATTTGAAGAATTTAAAATACAAAGTTAAATCTCCTGGTTTATACTGAAAATGTAATAGATGAAACCAAATAACTGTGGGACCGCCAAACAGCTGTAAAAACACAGCTTAGCAAATTAGTTGGGTTAGATCAAGTCTAGGACATAACACTGCAGGAAGAAAAGTATGTCCTAACTTTGTCCTATCAATATTTAGTAGCCAGGCAAAATGAGTCCCTCTAGAGTAGAAATAATAGTACAAAATAATAAATAATCAGCTCTAGTAAGAATACACCTCTACCTCGGTATAACGCTGTCCTCGGGAGCCAAATATCTTACCGCTTTATAGGTGAAACCGTGTTATATCGAACTTGCTTTGATCCACTGGAGTGCGCATCCCCCTCCCCCACCGGAGCACTGCTTTACCATGTTATATACGAATTCGTGTTATATCAGGTCGCTTTATATCAGGGTAGAGGTGTACCTTACATTTTTTTTACTAACAGCTGAAAACTAGCTAACTAAATCTAAGGTCTTATATGCAGTCCGCTTATAGCTCTGTGAAATGATTTGAATTATATTTGACAAGGGGTTCACACCAGTATGAAAGGACTATAAACATACAATTTGGCAGAAAGATTTACAGTCAAAAATGAGATTTTGAGAGCTTTGTTTCTAACTTCAAAATTATCAGGAAGAAAAACAGCCGTTGAAGTGATTAGTGGGATTTACAGTTACAGAAACTATTTTGAAATATAAAATGAAAATATCTGATTTTTTAGGCAATTTGAACCAGTTGTTGAGAAACTAATTTCCAGCTGATCATACAATATGTCAAATATTGGATACATTCAGACTCACATTGCAATGGCATCATCTGCTCTCTATTACATGTACCTGCTTTCGGATCTAGATTCTCCCTCCACACTTGTGATCAGTTACTCCTAACAATATTGGACGTTAGTAAAATAAGAGGGCTCAACATAAGGAATTAGTTCTGCCTCCTGTCAAGTTTAATGGCTAACTTTTGTTAGCGCTGCCTCAAACTCGTAAGTTAGCATCCTGTATAAGATCATGAACCGTGTAAGAGATGTGCATTCAGGATGAATTTCAATTAAGTAATATATGGTTCTGGTGAAACTGTTCATTAAGAAATAGTTTACCCATAATAATGTCTTGGAAAATTAGAGACACATTGCTACTCCTTTGTATCTTTAACTTATACCAGAATCTATGACAACCAATCAAGCTGTATAACTGGGAAATATTATTTATTCAGTATACACATTTGTATGCATGCTCATCATGTTGTGTCTTGGCATGTGTACTTAAAATGTGTCATTAATAAATATTGATTAACAGAAAGAACTCCTCATTATTCTCTTGAAAACTAGAAATCATTTTTACAGGTGGGATTTTCACAAATTGACTGAAGCACAAAATGGGCATATTTGCCCCATGCATTCAGAATGCAGCAGAACTAGGGTGACCAGATGTCCCGATTTTATAGGGACAGTCCCGATTTTTGGGTCTTTTTCTTATAGAGGATCCTATTAGCCCCCACCCCTGTCCCAATTTTTCACACGTGCTGTCTGGTCACCCTAAGCAGAACAGTAAAGGTGCTGAACATTCTAGCCCTGATCCAGCAAAGCACTTAAGTACATGAACAGTCCCATTCAATGGCACTATTCACTGCTTAAAAATAGGAACATGCTTGCGTGCTTTTTGGGATCGGAGCCAGAGTGTTTAACAGCTGGCAGGATGAAGCCCCTAGTGAGCAACTGTTGTTATCTGATGAGCGTCAGTGCACAAGAACATTATTAAATCTACAAAAATAAAGTAATTGTGATAGAGCATTGGAGCAGTCGGCATGGAAAATAAATGTCTCATTGACTTGCTCTCTACTTTTATTTTCCATAAGTGCCTTGACCTTTGCTCTGCATTTGTGTAGCAGCAAGTGACTCTTGTCCTATGACGACGTCCTGTTTCACTGATACTCTCAAAAGCTACTTTGATGCAAAAGCAAGTGCATTTGCACTATTGTAACCGGGACCATTTCAATGCTTTTCACCATATGGAAAATTGAATGCAAATATTAAACCTGGGCCCAAATGAAGAGTTCTGATCCAGATTTCATACCTGAGATCTATTTTTGTGCTGGGCTGACACCAAAACCCTGGATCCAAACATCTCTGAAATTTGGAAATGTTCGGCTCTGGGTCTGAATTCTCTGACTCAGGCCCGTTTCCAGTGTTAATATTTAAGAAATTATTTGCAGGGAATTAAAATTATTAATGTTAAAAAAATAAAAGACCTCACCTTAAAGGACTGTAAGAGAGGACACCCATCACTGTTTCTTTTAAAAGGAAAAAGCATTGGCTTATTCATCCAATAAGGTACTGTGGATGGCAGAACTTTCACAAATGTTATAATTGTCATTCATCTCAGACATTTTGAATATAAAAATAAAGTTGGCAGTTCAGTTGTAGAGTGCCTGCACTGCTTCCACTATCTTTTAGGACACTATGTCTGCTTTCCCAGTGTATGTTGGCTCACGTTATGGAGATAAATGGATTTACCTCCTCTCTGCCCCTTTCTGAGACAGTATGGACCTCACAGACACATGGAGAGAGTAGACCCTGTTCTCTGTGCATCCGCAGAGAACCAGGCATAATGTCGTCCTCCGTTAACAAAGTAAAGCATAAAACTGGACATAGTTCTGGGATTTGATACCAAGGCATTATCCCCCCCAGTAAATGATAAAATCTTTTTAAGGTGACACTTTGATATAACCTTAACCTCTGTGCATGAGGGAGATCACAGTACCTTATTCTTTTTGCCTCGGTGTCTACTGAACAAAGGCCAGTACTCCACAGAGTACATAAGACTAGAACCAAGAGCTGCTCAATTCTAAACTAATGTTTAGCTAAAAAACCATCCTTCAACCTATGCCTCTCAGCATTGAAGGTGAGGCTCTACACCATCCTCTCAAAGTAGCCACCATCTAATTATATGGTTTTTGTGACTTGGCCAACATCACAGTAGAGCCTGGAACAGATCCTAGGTCTCACATCCTAGCCCATTCCTTTAAATCACACATCCAGTTCTTTCTATAGTCCCTGCCCCTTTCATTACACACAGTTTCTATGCTAATAGTCTAGCATATGTGACTAGTTCATTTCACACATGTACTTCAAAAGGCAGTGCAGTGCTGAGGCTTGGGACTGCCATATAAAAGGTCCTGGATTCAAGTTCCAGCTCTGTTATAAGTGCCTTTGTGTAACTGCTGCAGGTATGAAGAATGCCAGTTGCCTTCATCTCATGTACAGGTAGGAGAGTCAGTCAAAATCTGTGGTGGGTAGATAGTTCCAGCTGGTAGGAACCAAAGCAGTGACTGCACTGGCACACTACAGAACCAAGCAAATCAGCCAAGTTTTTTATTAACTGATTTTTTAGAGTGGTATTCTAGTACCAGATACTTCATGTTCCCTCTCTCCTTTGCACTCAGTCTGTGGGCACATAAGGGCAGTTTTATAACAAATTATGTTGGTAACCCCTTGGGCAAATGACCCCAAACTTGTGCCACACACTTTAATCCTCCTCCTGCTGTGGCACAGTAAGTTTCAAGGCAATCTGCCTGTGAATGGGGATTTTAGAGTACTTAGAAAAATCAGCTATGAACAGAAACTCTGCTGGAACCTGTGACTACTGAAAACTTGCTAGACAACAGCTGAGAGAAAGGTACTGTGTAGTAGTATCAGCAGAAGGGGAATTGAAGCAAGAGTGCGATTAAATGCTTTGGCCAAAGTCTCTCACACAAGCAATCTGATAAAACTGAGAACTGAACCCAGATCTGAGTGCCAGCCTGGCATCTTAATTACAAGATCATTCACTCTCTAGCATTTGCTTCCCAGCATAGGATAAAGAATAATTATAGTTGGAGGAGCAGAGGCAAACGGTCTTTGTCATTCTCTCCATTATACAGCCTAGAGGGAAGCAAAGCAAAGCAAAGTAATTGCATTAGAACCAACTGAGTTATTCTGGTGTAGCCAATCAGAATGCAGCTTTTTTCGTTCAACAAGCGGGGGGGTAGATAAGTGTGTCAGTAAATAATACTGTCAACTGGCACATGTGAATGAGGTGGATCTTTCCGAGGTGAACAAAGCTAAGCACATTTCAGAGACTAACACATTCATTAGGTGGAAGGGATAGCGTTACATTGTATTTAACAGCACATTTTGCCGGCTTATTTATGGACAGTAGTATTGGTCCTGTGTGGTAGAGGGGAGTTCACTCTTACCCACCTCAGTTCTTTCTCCCATGCTTGAGACTCCTGCTGTTATACAGAATGCTGAAGCAGAAGGTAAGATGGGAAGCTTATGTGAATGCAAACAACAGTTACAAGTTAGTAACGTTTTTCTGCTCTAAGAGCCTCTCTGTATTCCCACTTGTGCCTGAGCAGCTGGAAAGTAAGCAAGAAATTCTTACCTAAATGCCAACTGTAGCACCAGGTTCCTATACTGGGCCTTGAACCACAAAGGTGGTGGTGGGGGAGTTATGGAGGGTACAGCAGCTCTCCTAAGCTGAGTCTTTAAACCAGGGACTAGTAATTTGCTAGGTAAGACTTAGTGTTCAACATTTCCTATGCCAGTGAGGCTGCTTGGCAGTAGGGTATCACTATTTGTAAAACGGGACGAAACGTTAATTTTAGAAGAGCAAGGGCCAGAAGTCACAAGGGGAACTTGAGTCTCTATCTCCTACCTTTAGCACCTATGTCCCCCAGTTAGGCACCAGTGGTATTCACAGAATCTCTGCCCAGCTGCTGTGAAACATTGTATGCACTTAAGTTTCCAGTGTTAAGTCACTGGGGGTCCCAGGCCCACACAGAGCTACCTAAGTCTTGACACCAACGAACAGTTCACTGAGATTTCACATGCTAACTAAGCCTGATATTAAATTATATCTAAGCATGTCTCTTGTCTTTGGCCATGATCTAGGAGGCATGCTTTGAGTAGAAGAACCTGTTTATAATCTTTAACCCAGTGATGAGAGCACTCATCCAAGTTGTGGGAAACCCAGTTTCAACTGCACACTCTGCTTGAAGCGGAGAAGGGATTTGAAGGGAGCCCTATTCAATGGGTTATGGTATAATTTGCCACTGTGTATAAATTAAACAAACAGGGGCCCTGGAAACTGAGCTTCCCGGGGAAGTGCTCTCCCCGCTTGCCTACAGAATCCCTCTTACTCAGCCTGGCCTAAATCTTCCTTGTGAATTCCACCCTAAACCTTTAGCAGGTAAAGACCCAGCACCTGTAAGGCATGGAGATGAAGTTCCCTGGAGTTGAGTAAGGTGCCAGAAAAACACAGATTGAGAAAGGTGGCTATCAGACTACTTTAGTCATGAAGGGACTTTTGTTTGGTGGTTTATAATGCTAAAGAGGTAGAGTGGCCATCAAGCCCTAAACTCACTCACCTTCAGAACAGATGTAATTGCTAGGAGGAAGGTTATTTTGATTAATATGCTTGGGAGGTTCAAGCCAGAGGCTCATCAGGGTCCAATAACTTTGTTAGGGCAAGACTGAAGTCTCATGATGGCAAGTTAGACTATCTGGGCCAGAGAGGAGGGGCTGCATATCTTTCCATGATGTGTGGGTTTGAGGTGAGAGAAGAGGTCTGGTGTCCTGAGGTAGTCTCCAAGTACGAAGAGGTTGAAGATACCTTGAAGTACTTTCAGATTGGGACCAGGTACAGGTAGTGGAAGAGTATGCAGCAGGGTGCCTAGCAGCATGACTGAGGGGTATCTACCCATGTTAAAGGTGTCATTAGGATCCAAACCAGTGAGACCAGTGTTGAGCATCCAGTTCTGAAGGAGTACACAGATGAAATTACAGTGGTGCTATCTGAGAGGCCCCATGGGTCTGGGTGTTCAGAAGAGAAGGGATGTAAAACAGAATAAAGAGGAAACCCCTCCTCTGGGGAAATGTGTTATTACACAAACATACACCCAGTCTGGTCAGGAGGTACTAAGAAAGGCATCTTAGCTCAAGGAGTAGGCACTATGGTTACTACCTGTGGCACTGAGGCTTCTGCCACTTTAAAAGGTTGTGCCAGTTTGTTCTTCAGTGTGGCTTTAGATTTAACCAATACCAGATTATGCAGCATGAGGGATTGTCTTGCAGGTTAGGGCTAAAGAGATAATCAAACATGGTGCTGAGACCAGACTGGTAAAGTGTGTCTTGGGTTCTGTGTAAGAGAAGCTCTACACAAAGGCTGATGTTGGTACCATGAATGGGCCCAATCAAAGCTCTCTCCCTTTAGGTGCACGGAGTAAAGGTGTCTCAAAAACAGTACATAAGATTACTGAGTGATCTAAATATGGGATTCTGTCTCCAGTATTATCAATGGGTAAGAGTTGCACCTGTTTGAAGGCCTTAGGTGTTTCAGGCTGGACATAATCCAGGTAAAGTACTAAGGTCTTCTGGGACAGTGGAAGGGCTGCTTACACTAAACTAGCCTATGCTACTCTAAACTATTTACAAAGCCGAAAGCTAGGCTTGAGGAAAATATAGTCCCAAGGACACAAAGGTTCATTCCATTCACACTCTGCAGTGACCATGAAGGAGCAATGGCCATGGGGGCATATCCCTTATGTAGAATAACATCCCTCATGGAAGAGAGCTCATGGCACAGCTTTTCAAAGTCATTACAGTCTCTGATATGTCACAGCCCACAAGTTGTGAACACACAGGATTTTTCCTCAAGGCCCTCTATTTCCTGGTTTTCCAGCAGTTGGATTTTTGGAATTTAACTTTGTTCTGGAAAGGTATGAGGAACACAGAGCACTGTCTACAACCTTAACCCTACATTAAAGGGTTTTTGCATGTGAATTTATATTTAAGCTCTGTGAGCCACAGACCATCTTAGATGCTGTGCATATACACAGTATCTAGTACAATGGAGTCTCTGACCCCCAAGACACTACTGTAGTACAAGTAAATTGCCAGGAGATGAGAAAAATATTTTTCTCATTTACTGTGTCTCTTTGCTAGCTTTAATTAAAGGCAAAAAAAACCCTTTTCCCTGTTCCCTGAGATTAACTGATTTTTTGGGGGTGTGGAGTAGCAGCAAAAGAAGGTGCTCTACTTTGATCATTGATGCACAAATCTGCTTCTAAAAATCATTTTTTTGTTTTAGGTATGAGTAATGCTGATGTGATGGTTGCTCTTCAGCGTGGCTACCGCATGCCACGCATGGAAACCTGCCCAGCTGAGCTTTATGATATCATGAAAACATGCTGGAAAGATAAAGCAGAAGAGAGGCCAACATTTGATTATTTACAGAGTGTGCTAGATGATTTCTACACAGCAACAGAAGGGCAGTATCAACAGCAGCCATAGAACAAAGGAACACTTTGCCAGTTGGCATAGACTATTGTTCAGACAAACTTGGCAGACCAGTTGTTTCATGTATTTGGATATCCTAACCGATTGTGGCTTCTGAAACTGGAGGCTGAAATGCCACAGGAAGAATCATTCTGCCTAGAAATAAACCATGTTTTTCTATGGTTAATTTAATTTGAATGATCACTCTGCTTGAAGTTAGAGTTCTCTTTAGATGTTATCTTTTTATTTGCCTAAATAAACATCCAAGCAAGACAAGCTTTGAAAACAGAAATAGAGTGCAGTCGCACCAATACAGACTTACAAAGTATTTGAAACTGCAAACAGAATTTGGGGAAATCTTTAAATGATTGCATGCCTTACAAGAAAATGTATGAAGACTGAACTTATGAAAAGTTAAAGAAATTAGCTTTTTGAAAGATAGTACATCATGAAAGTTGTGCTTTGTATTTTTTACAGCCTCTGGTTATCTTACATCAGTATCTGGAGAACAGTATCTTGTTGCAAGATTCAAATATTTAGGATGTAATCATCCTCTAACTCTTTGTTAAAGGTAATTTTTACACTTAATTTAATTCTCTTTGGCATTTATGCACAGCTCAAGCATTTACCCTTAAAATTTGAAAAAAGTGTCTTTTACAGGCACCAAGGTAAGAATTATAATGCAATAATATTGCCGGTCTTAAACAGTAATTATTCTGCTAGATGTGTCAGAAAAAAGGACAGCCTATTGTTTTGCTCTGCATATAGAGCACCATGAATTTAAGCCTGGAACCACCTGCTCAAAATCTATTTTTCCCTGGGTTAAGTCAGTGGCAAATCTCCCCTATATTTTGAAGGGAGCAGGATCTGGCCCTCAGTTTGAAACACTGTGATCCATCTATTACCCATGAAAATGCTTTCTATAAGTATCTTAATATATTCCTCATTTTTATATATATTCCACATTTTTGCTGTTTCAATTAATTGAACTGAAAGCCATTTTAAAGATTAGCCAAAATGAATGTTTTAAAATGCACCACAGCGTATAAGCATACTGTAATCAGTGAAATTACATTGGAGTGTTAGCACCCTGGGTTTTGCTTTTCAGTATGTAATTACTACTAATTCATACCACCAACTATGTAACAAGTAAATCAGTCATGTTTTTAATTGTTGGTTCTTAATACATATTCTGTAAGGATCCAGGCATATTAACAAAACTGTATTTGAACTAATTCTCAGTCATGAAGTGAATTATCAAGTTGAGTATGTTTTACTTATCAAAAAGCATAACTAGTGCAATTACCAGGTGACTGCCTGTTTCTGTCCTCCTTTATATAAAGTGGGACTGGGCTGTTCTTACAACCAAAACAATTTATGGTAAAGGGTACTTATGGAGGCTTTAAAAAGAGGCTAACTACTTGTGAGGCTTTAGTGTACCTGCGGTCCAAACATAGCGATCAGTATAAACATTCATTGCTTTTCTTTTTCAGTAAAGCATAGCAGGTTCTGAATGAAGTCAATCACTGTGCAGATTAACCACCACAGACTGTGTAAATATTTTTACTGTATGGTGATTTTAATAAACTCTTTAAATTTAAAACTTGTACCATTGTAGTTCATCCTGCAAATTATAGTAAGTAGCCGATTTTATAGGCCAGGCTGGCAGTTTTCTGTGTGCAGGGAATGCAGGATCAGACCCTGTCAGCGTTCAGATGCTATACAAAACAAAAATAGTTCTTTTAGTTAACATCACTTAAATAAATCTTGCCTCTTATACCTGTTCATCTCAGAGGAGCAGTTCAGAAATCTCAAGACAGCCATTTCACTGATGAATATTTTAGCAGAAATATCCAGCTGAGTGGTTCTGATCCTACAATTCTGAACTATACACCACAGTAGTAAATTCCAAAATATCTTCAAAATAACTGCTAAAACCTCACTATACTGCAGTGCCAATAGGCGCCACCGTTTACTGAGCCATTTAGGAAAGCCTGAACACATGCAAAATTTATATTAGCATTTGGAAATGCAAAGTCATCTTAGTTGCAGAAAAAGAGTCTAGGAGACATACATTGGATCACATTCATTATGTGCTTACAGAGCTAGTGCAGCACTGAGAAATGCAGGTGTGCTGAACTGTACTCAGTTACTTGTTCAAACATAGGTGAAAGACAGAAGCATGTTTGGTTTAACTTAAGCCATATTTTATGTAATGTTGGCGGGGGAGGGGAGAATGAAACAGACTTGAGCTTTGTCTAAACTTAAATCTATTGACTGGGGTTTATCAAGATTCCTATTTGTTACCAGATTACTGTAATAAACCAAAGTATTGAAAATGATAACCTCCATTTATTATCCTCATTTCTGATCTTGTCCTGAATGCCAGTGATGGACATAAGGTGATCTGGCTGGATATTCAGTTTAAGGACTGAGCTAGAGATTGAACACCATCTGGATCAATCTGTAAGAAGGCTGTTTCTTTGTAATTTGCCATGGTTATGATAGTCCATTTTTAAACCAGTGGACACCTGTTTTGACAGGACAAATAAACCTGTTGGATATTGGCTTTTGGGAGAGAACCTGGTGCTTTTGAGATCAGAAAATCCCAATTCCTAATGGAATTTACATACTTATATGAAGTCCTGAGTACACAGTGATGAGAGCGTTTTAACAGACAAAGACTCACTTAACCAGTTACGAGTATTTGGTACTGACAAAGGAAAGAGGAAATTTCAAGACCAGGGCTTTGAATTACAGGAACATGATAGTCTGAGTGTTGCAATAGTAATGCTGCTCCATCTAGTGGTTCACAATGTTAGTGATAACTCAGGCCTGGTTTACGCTTTAAAATGCAGGTCAACAATCACAGCCTTCAGGGGTGTGAAAGATCCACACCCTTGACCACCATAGCTATGCCAACCTAGCCCCAGCGTAGATGCAGCCACATTGACAAAAGAATGCCTCTCCCCCTAGCTATTGCCACAAAGGAATGTAGAGCTCTCAGACTCAAGGTCAGAAGGGACCATTATGATCATCTAGTCTGACCTCCTGCACAATGCAGGCCACAGAATCTCACCCACTCCTGTAACAAACTCCTAACCTATGTCTGAGTTATTGAAGTCCTCAAATCACGGTTTAAAAAGACCTCAAGGTGCAGAGAATCCTCCAGCAAGTGACCCATCCTGCAGAGGAAGGCAAAAAAACCTCCAGGGCCTTGCCAATCTGCCCTGGGAGGAAAATTCCTTCCCACCCCAATACTGGCAATCCATTTAACCCTGGCATGTGCAAGACTCACCAGCCAGCACTCAGGAAAAATTCTCTTAGTAATTCAGGATCCCACCCCACCAACATCCCATCACAGACATGGTCATATTTACTGCTAATCAAAGATCCCATCATACACCCCCTCATTAAGCTTATCAAGCTTAGTCTTTGAAACCAGTTGTCTTTGCCCCCATACTCCCTTGGAAGCTGTTCCAGAACTTCACTCCTCTAAGTGTTAAACCATTCTAATTTCAATCTAAACTTCCTAGTGTCCAGTTATATCCATTTGTTCTTGTGTCCACAATTGGTACTAAGCTAAATATTCCTCTCTCCCCCTATTATGATTGCTCTTTTATAAATATATCAGAGGGATTAATATCTTCCCTCAGCTTCTTTTGGTTAGGCTAAACAAGCCAGCTCTTTTGATCTCCTTCATAAGCAGGGTTTCAATTCCTCGATCATCCTAGTAGCCTTCTCTGTACCTGTTTCCCAGTTTGAATTCATCCTTTCTAAAATGGGAGACCAGAACTGGCACACGGTATTCCGATGAGGTCTCACGCAGTGCTTTATAACAGTACTACACCTCTTTATCTTTACTGAATACCGCACCTGATGCATCCTAAAACCGCAGTTAGCTTTTTACGGCCATATCACATGCGGCTAGTCATCCGTGATAACCAACTCCAATTCCTTCTCCTTGTTTGACTCCAGACTGATGTGTTCCCCAATTTATAAACCACATTTGTTATTAATCCCTAAATGCCATGACTTGCACTTTTCACTAGTAAATCATCCTATTTACTATTACTTCCCAGTTACAGGTCATCCATCTTTCTGTATGATATCGCGGTCCTTCTCTGTGGTCGCAATACCTCCCAGCCTTTTTCATCACACACTGTATAAAAAGATTAATGTGCTAAATTGATCTGCAACAGAAAAGTGGGAAATAAGATTGGTCCCAAAATGATCCTGAGGAACCTCCACAGTAACCTCCTTCGCAGCCTGACAGTTCCACCTTCAGGATGACTCTTGCCTTCTTTAACCAGTTCTTATCCACTTTCAATTTTCATACTGATTCCCATCTTTTCCAATTTAACTAATATTCCCATGTGAACCATACAATCCTTACTGAAATTGAGTAAATTAGATCACTGTTCCTTTGTCTAAAAAATCTGTTACCTTCTCAAAGAAGGAGATCAGGTTGGTTGGCACAATCTACCTTTTGTTAAACCATGTTGTCTTTTGTCCGAAGATTACCATTGACCTCATGTCCTTAACTTACTTTCTCTCAAAAATTTTTTCCAATCTTGATACTCTAGTTACTCGGATCCCGTTTTTCCCCCCTTTCTTAAAAAATAGGAAACTAGTGTTAGCAATTCTCCAGTCGTACAGTACACCCGAGTTTACTGATTCATTAAAAAGTCTTGCTAATGGGCTCGCAATTTCATGTGCCAATTCCTTGTAATATTATTCTGGATGAGATTATCTGGGCCCCCGATTTTTGTCCCATTAAGCTGTTCAATCTGGCTTGCTACCTCGAGCGGAAATATCTACCTCCATATCCTAGTTTCCATTTGTCATCCTGCATGTATCCCTAAGCTCCTCCTTAAAGACTGAGCAAAGTATTGGTTTAGCTATTGGGCCAGTTCCTAGATTATCCTAACTCCACTCCATCCTCAGGTGTTTAGTGGTCCCACTTTTTTCTGTTTTCTTCTATTGGTATATGGCTATGAACCTTTACTAGTGGTTTTAATCCCTCAAGGTCCAACTTACATAGCTTTGGCCTCTCCACTTTATCCCTACTGTTCTGACCTCAATAAGGTAGCTTTCCTTGTATCCCTCCCATTCCACTCCTTGTTGGCTTTCTGCTTTCTTAATCACCTTAGATTGCTTGGCTCATTTCCCGCTGGGTCTACAACTCTCCTATGGAATTTTTTCCTTTCTGTGGGAATGCAGGGTTTCTGCTAGTTTCTGCAACTTTGACTTAAGTAATTCCAGGCCTCCTCTGCCTTTATTATCCACAGAGTTCTTCGTCCAACCACTTTCCAAGTGATTTCCTAATTCTTTAAAGTTAGCCTTCTGATAAAAACCCTAGTCCCAGATCTATTTTGTTTATCCTTTCCCATCTAGTTTGACTGAATTAGCTCATGGAAGATTTTCCCCCCGAAAAAACCTCGGAAAAAATCCAAAGGTTGTCCTACAACCATTCTTCTATGAGGTCCTTCCTATCTCACCAAAACTAAGACCTAAAAAATGGGTTTTCCCCTCTTGTTGGTTCAGCAACTACTTGGTGAAAAATCTGAGCCCTATTATTATACTTAGCACTTGTCCTCCAGGCACATTGGGAAGTTAAAGTCTCCCATGATCACACAATTTCCCATTAGGTTTTTACTTCATTAAAAAACATTAAAGAGGTCCTTTCAATCCAAATCAGATCCTGGTGTCTGATAGACCCCCAAGTTACATCCCAGGGGAGGCTCTGTGCTTCCTTTCCCAATGTATTGCCTAGAAAAGTTCGTCTTAACCATTCCATCATTATTTCTTTACAGTTTACCGCATCATGTATCTAATGCTACTCCACCCACCTTTGCCTTTATTTCTGTCTCCCTAAACAGCACATCGCCTTCACTCCTGTACTCCAGTCATGACTCCTATTCCACCATGTTTCTGTTCCCTATAATTCCAGTTCACTTCCTGCACAGTCGCTAGTTCCTCCATTTTGTTACTAGGCCCTTCACATTAGCGTACACACCTTAATTTTTGCTTGGCTTCACTGACATTCCTTTACTGATAGCACAGACATTTTACCCCAGTAGCACCTATTAGACTGGTATCTACACTACTCTTCTTTATCATTCTTCTACCCATGCTGTATCCTTGTCCTTAGGTTTTCTTCCCTCTCAGGTTAATCCAGTGTGGAATTACTTGACATCTCCCAACCATCTCCCCAAATCCTAGTTTAAAGCTCTCATCATGTGCCAGCTTCCATCCTAGAAGGCTTATTTCCTCGCTTACTCAGTAAGTCCATCCCGAGACAACAGTTTTCTGTCATGAATGCTTCCCAGTGCCATACATCCCAAACCGTCCTATAGCACCACTGCCTAAGCCATCTGAAATCATCAAAATCTTTTCCACCTTGTTGCCCTTCTCTAGGAACAGGAGATCCCACTGGAAAATCACCTGAGCCTCATTCCTAGCATCTCCCCGTCTGCATAGTCTTCCCTTGTACGTTCGCAGCGAGCATCTAGCCGTATCATTCATTCCCACATGAAGACGATCAGCGATTCTTCCACTCCCGTAGGATCCTTTCAGGCTCAGTCACATCCCGTTAATCTTAGCACCCAGTAGACAGCATCATCCTTCTGTTCTTCCGGATCAGCTCTAGTTACAGCCTGTCCTTTTCTCAGTAAGGGAGTCCCCAGTCATGTAGACCTGCCTTTTCCTGGGGACGTGCCATTCTCCGGTCTATCCGCTTTTCCCTGCTGCTGCATGCCCTCTCGCTGCTATTGTCCTTCCAATCCTCCGCAACAGCCATCCCGTATCCTCCTGTGGCTCAACTGCGTGTTGTCTCCATTGATTCTCCTCTTCCTATAGGACTAGCTGCTCTTCTCTTCTTCCTTGCCCTCTCACCTTCAACGACCACCTGCTGTGCCCCTTCTTCATTTTCCAACTCTGCAAACCTGTTCCTGAGCTCAATTTCTCCTTCACTGGTCCATCTTTTCCTCTGCCTGGTTCTCTTAGTTACATGCTTCCACTGTCCACTTTCCTCACCCAGCAGTCTCCCCTCAGAATTCTTTGGTTCTGCTTCCATCTGCAAGTCTGAGCTTTTCCCTTCAGCCTCCTCATGTTTTTACTTCATCATCTGCTCGAACCCCCTTCTAACTCAGAGTTTCCACCTGCATCTCCAACCCTTGGATCTTTTCTTCCATCAGCTCTACCAGGCGGCACTTCATGCAGATGAAACTTACAGTTCTTACAGCAATGAAAAATAAAAAAAACCTGTCACTGTAGGCTGCCTCTATGATATAGGATTTATGCCACTGTAGTCCCTGTAAATATGGCCTCAGTCAGGAGGTGGATTTTTGGTTTGTTTTCTGAGGTGTATAAACTTCAACACTTCTAATCTTTGTACTCCAAAGATATGGGCTGCTATGTTTTGCAAGCCCAGGTTTCTCTGACCACAAAAATGCACACCACTCACCTAACTCTCCAACTGTTCGACTTCCCTTGCTTGAAACCCTGTTTCATGACTTAATTGTTACGTATTGCTTAATTCCTACATAACTCACCTGCTGCATAATTTAGCAACTCCGATAATACATTCATAGTTAGGGGGTATGGCTAAATCCTAAAATCAACACTATTTACATCACCAACACCAAAATATCATTTTGATCATTTCTAGTTTTCTACGTGGCACTGCTTGAAAGCTGAGAACTTGCCAAAAACCCTCTTACATGACTCATGGGTTCCTATACACAGCTGTGTAATGCTGACAATATAGCACAACAAAATCAGCCACCATTAAACCATGCAAAGACAATTGCTCAACTCCTACAACCTGGTGACTGACACACATTTCTGAAGTAAATGCATCTGACAAAGTGGGTATTCACCCATGAAAGCTTATGCTCCAATGTGTCTGTTAGTCTATAAGGTGCCACAGGACTCTCGCTTATTTCTGAAGTAGTTATCCTATCATCTGGCTAAAATAACTCAACTATTTCTGGTTATAATCACAAGGCAGTCCTAACCCCACTACATTTCTAGACAAAAAGTTTTCTCTTTTAAGAAGATGAGGTACTGGCCCTCTTGATCCTAAACTTTGATTTCAAGGGTATCATATTTCAATAGAAACAAAAAGGTAAGACACACAGGGACTTGCAGCTCAAATTATCAAGTTGTATCACATGACTTAATCACTGTTTAACAACAAAGCTTAAATTATCTAATAATTGACTGACTTGAAAAAACCCCAAGCTTTATTATAAGTAAATTTTAAGAAGTCTACTGCATACACAATTCAGTGAGGGATTTTCAAATGGACATTCCTTTCCAAACCAAGACAATTATGGATTTACAGAAGCATTTAAAATGAACAGTGGCTCCTTGCCACTCCATCATCTGACTAGATTATATTAAATCTTAGTACTAAATCTCTCATTTTAATTCCACAGTAAACTGACATCAACTATAAGATTACTAGTTCAATTCAAATTAAGCAGAAGATTAACTGTGAGGAAGCCAGCTCCTCTACAAACAATATCTACTAGCTAATGAAACAGTGAAAGTGAACAAGCTGTTTGGTCTAGCGCAAATGCTATTTTGAGTGCTGGAAGCAAGTGTAAAAAGAAACAAGGAAAGTAAAAGGCAGGAATGTACCGCTAACCTTGACACAAGGCACCTATTCTCCTGCAATGTAGAAATCTATACCTGCTGTGTTTCCACAGCAGATGATCACATCTCACACAGACAAATACACAAGAATTCCAATTTATGTTTACGTTTACATGTCTTCTTTAGTTACTAAAAAAGACATTTGACAGAAGGAAAGTTGTCATCATTCCTATTAATAGCTTATCTTCCCAGTTACATTGATGGTAAGGCTGTGTCTATACTACCCTTTTTTCTTCACCCAAATTCCAACTGTTGCTAACATCAGTTCTAAATTACAGCTGAAGGGCCTTGTCAATACAGACATATTAATGCATCAAGGATTAGAGTTACTCTTTTACTTTACGTGCAAAAGTAGCTTGTTTTCTTGACATGGTTGGAGAGTCTTCAGATTTCCCCAAGGTTTTGCCAACAGGTGTTTTAGAAGTGCCTGCTACTGTAGATTTTAGATTAGCAAACAAGCCTCTCTTGGGTTTTTGCTCCTTAAGGTCTTCTGAATACAAGTGCTTTTTTCTCTCATCTAGTTCTTCTTGCAGAAGAGACACTGTTGCTTCAAGCTCAAGGACACGTTTAGCCCAGTTCTGAAGACTTCTCATTTCTTGTTCCTATGGAATTGTTAAACCACATTAGATAAGTAAACACTAGCAGATGGTACTATTATTTTGTTCATTTTCTCCAAGTAATATTTAGAATGAGATCAGTGTGCTATATAGTAGAACTGTACAAACACTGATTTTTTTTGGTTTGCTGGCAATCTTAAGATCAGCCATAATAGGTCAGACCAATGGTCCATCCAACCCAGTATCCTGATTGGCCAGGGGCTTTGGAAAGAATGAACAGAACAGGCAATAGAATTATTCACCTCTTCTTGTCCACTTCTAGCTTCTGGCAGTCAGAGGTTCAGAATGCCCAGAGCATAGATTACATCCCTGACCATCTTGGATAATGGCCATTGAGGGACCTGTCCCCATGAGTTTATCTAGTTCTTTTTGAACCTCTTTATAGTTTTGGCCTATACAACATCCCCTGGCAATGAGTGCCACACGTTGACTGTGTGGTATGTGAAGAAGTACTTCCTTGTTTGTTTTCAACCTACTGCCTATTCTTCATTTCATTGGGTGACCACTGGTGGTTATGTGAAAGAAACTTATTTACCTTTTCTACACCATTCATGATTGTATAGACGACTATCATATCCCTGCTTAGTCGTCTTTTCCAAGCTGAAAAGTCCCAGTCTTTTTAATCTCTCCTCCTATGGAAGCTGTTCCATATCCTTAATTTTTGTTGCTCTTCTCAGTACTTTTTCCAATTCTAATAGACCTTTTTTGAGATGGGAGTACCAAACTACACACACTACGAAAGATTTAGGTGTACCATGGATTTATACAGTGACATTGACATTTTTTGTATTATCTATCCAACCCTTTACTAATGATTCCCAAAATTGTTAGCTTTTTTGATTGCCACTGCATATTGAGCGGATATTTTCAGAGAACTAATCACAATGACTTCAAGATCTTTCCCGAGTGGGGGTCCAAGTTATTTGTTAATATCACAACTCTACATTTTATATGGAAAGTAATGCACATATCAACACTGAATTTCATCTGCCACTTTGTTGCCCACTCATCCAGTCTAGTGAGATCCTTTGCAACTCTTCAGTCTTTGAATTTATAAAATTACTCAAGGTAAGAGTCTTCAAATTAAGAGTTTGCAAATTGTCACCTCACTATTTGACCCTTTTTTCCAGATCATTTATGAATATGTTGAACAGCACTAGTCCCAGTACAGATCCCTGGGGGACAATGCTATTTGCCCCTCTCTATTCTGAGAGCTGACCATTTATTTCTGGTCTTTTAACGAATTACTGATCCATGAGAGGACCTTCTCTCCTAACTGAGCACAGCTTACTGTACACTTAAGAGCCTTTGGTGAGGGACCTTGCTAAAGGCATTCTGAAAGTTTTAGTACATTATAGCCACATGTTTGGTGACCCCCTCAAAATTCTAATAGCTTTGTGAGGCATGATTTCCCTTTAAAAATTGTGTTCCACTGTCTGATAATTTGGTTCTTCACTATAGTTTCAACCAATTTGACTATCAGACAAAATATTTTGTCCTACCCAAAACAACATTGTTTGCATTTAGTGTTTAAGGTTTTTTTTAAAAAAAAAAAAATTGAAGGAAGCTTTAACACAGCTCTGGAGGAAAATAAATATTCTGATCCCCCCCCCCCCAACACCCATTCAAAAAAGTGTCAAAAATGACTGATTTTTTTAAAGTTTTGTTTCCCCTTCCATGAATTTGGCAAAAAATACCATGAATTCACAAAGTGTTTCAGTGTTGCCAAATCTTCACTTTCTGCTAAGGAAGTTTTGGCTGAAACATTTTACCTACTCTACTGTACAGGCAATTATATTTGAAGAAAAATGGGCAAAGGCCATTAGCCAAAATTTTACTTAAAAGTTTTGGCAGTATTGAGACATTAAATTACATTGTCACAAACACATGCAATACCACCTCAGACACTAAACAGATCAAGATGCCTGAATACCACATTTAGTATGCTAATTAACTTCAATTTCCAATTTATGTCTATACTTGACCCATTAAGACAAGAAACTCAAAATATTGGAGAAGTAAGGGTCACAGGATCTTTACTCCTTAGGTATTCATCTGCTCCTGTTTCAGTTTCAAACCGAGAGTCAGAATTCTCTCCACAGCAATTACAGCACAATTCTGTTTGACTTCAGGCTGGAATAAGACATAGCTCATCAAGGAGGAGTTCCAGTTTTTATTTAAGTGTTCAAGTAGTAAGAAAGGGGAAGGTAGTTTTCAAAGTGTTTTCCATGTGGCATAAAATCAGTCCTCAAGTTCAACCCAGGTTGTTACTATCTAAACTGGCTATTTAATGGCCAAGAAATGGATTACTGGGCCCAGTCCAATTCCTACATAGCAGATATTTGACCACAGAGAACCACAACGGCATCAGAATTGGTCAATGATGAAGCATGGGCAGAGCAGCTTGCAATATTTCATTTAAGTGCTTTACATCATCCTGTAGAAAGAAGACCCTCTGCTTGTTTTGTGTACACCAAATTAACTTTCAGATAAGGAAGTCTCCCAGTGTCTGACAAGCTTTGTGCTCAGTAATTAAAGCTCTGAAATGGTCATACATCCTGCCCATTTGAGGCAGATGATTGAGCCACCATAGCTATTCACATTCTGAAGAATGTAAAGTCTTAAGAAAAAATTGTTTCTGGTTCTTATGGTTGCAACAAAAGCCTTTTAAATATGAACTGATGTATCCAAACCCTAGAATAAAAAATGAAGGGGCTCAGCTACTCCAGTGAAATGAATGGGCTGTAAGCTCAAGGCCAGTGTACGTAAATTGTGTAATTTAATGGTCACATGAACTAAAAGCAAAAAGCTCAGTAGTCCTAGAAATATCTTGCATTGTTTTTATCTGTCCCTTCCAAACCAAGCGGCCAAATTCAAAGGTAGCAGTATTAATTTAGTTGCTATCCAAAGAACATATTCTACTCTGTTTAAGCCTCATGGTCAGTGGGAGAGTCACTGGAGCTAAAATAGGGCCTTAACTGAAGATCTAGTCCAGAGGCCCTAGTTAGATCTAATTTAGTCTCTTCCATAGGAAAGGCACTGTTGCTTAAAGCTAATATTTTTGTGTTTCACAGTAATCAACATCAGTGTACAGGTGTTCTGCGGAGGTCTAACAAGCCACAATGGATTATATTTGGGCATTCAAGACGAGCTCTCTGAATACTGCATCTTTTATTTTTATTTGAAAGTTGCTAGTTTCTAACCAACGTTTTATAAAATCATTCCAAATGCAGTCAGATTTACAGTACAGTCTCCTCTAGTGTTCCATATCTACTCCTTCTATACAAGTCAAAAAACAAACCTTTTTATACATTACCAGTTTAGAGAATATAAGCACAGGGTTTGACATTTGAAACCATAGTACAAGAAGTGTCCTGTATGGTCAATTCATCTCCTAAAGACCATAAGAAAGATTCAGCAAGCTACCAACTGAAGGACAACCTTTATGCTAGCACTAAAAGGAACAAGAACTAAAAATAAAATTGCTATCTCCTATTCAGAAATAGCCTTGTAAAACCATCAGCTGCACTAACAATTAATTTAAAGATAGTTTCAATACTTGTTTGACAAACCTTTAGCATTACCACGTGTGTCAGTCTATTGTTTTCCTCAGTTGTTTTTCTGCAGACTTCATTCACTTCTTGTAAGGTTTCATTTAATTTGTGCATTTTAAGCTTCAAAGATTTTATAAGCTGCACAAAACAATATTCAAGTTTAAGAAATCCTTGAAAGTTTTAAAGGTGTACATATATACTTAAATACTACAAAAAAAGCCCCACTCTTAAACTAGTTCTCCACAAGGCTTTGAAGTTATCAATACTTACATAAAAAAAATCCTTGTGCTCACTATGTTAAATGGGCAAATGTGGGAGGGGGAAACTATGCTGAGCCACTGAATAGGAATGTATAAGAGAAGTGAAGCAGGCTAGAAGAGTGGGATTTCCAGGAGAATGAGTAATTCCTTTAGACTGTCCCCACTGCCTGAAGTCTCAGGCTGCTATTCCAGCAATAGCTTGCTGCTCTTTTAGCCATTTTAAATTTGAAATGCTGAATAACTCAAAATGAAGCTTTTGCACTAGAAAGCAAGTTTCGTTTTCAGGCCAAAAAGTTGAAATTGGCTTCAGGGCCAGAACTTGCTCCTAAGATTCTGGAGACTAGGGATAAGAAGATGAGTGACTAGTCCAGGGACTTTAAATAAATTATATACTCAAAATTATAGCTAGTAAAATATAGAAAGTTTCTTACAAAACTAAAAGAAGTGTCTGGTTTTCAGCAGAAATTAATGAAAATCTCTCTACCATATGAGTATGTTTATTAAAGCTGGCTAAAGAGATATTTCTCCTTTCCCTAGTGTGCTTACACACACACACACACACAGCAATAAGCTACTCTAGGATGTGAATTAGTAAGCGACGGGTACATATTATGAACAGTTGATGGAATTCTGCTTTGGGGTCGTGCTTAAATGTACACCAATAAGCCTAATGCACACTCTGGATATTACAGCAGTAAGCAATTTAAGTCTGATTTCCAGATCTGCACTCCATCCAGAAAATAGCTTTGGCAACTAACCAAGTAGTTGGTTCTACTTCACTGGGACTTTAGTGCTTAAAAAAAAGGGGGGGGGGGAAATGAGGAGTCTGGTGGCACCTTAAAGACTAACAGATTTATTTGAGCATAAGCTTTCGTGGGTAAATAAATCTGTTAGTCTTTAAGGTGCCACTGGACTCTATCGTTTTTGTGGCTACAGACTAATAGGATTACCACTCTATACCAGAAAGAAAAAGAAAGGACTGTTTTTAAAGGCACTGATCTGAAATTCAATATCTGGGCTGTTACCCAGCTTTCTTGGGCAAGTTACTTCATCTATGCCTCTGTTCCCAATCTCTAAAATATGGGGCAATAATTATCTGTGATGTACCCTGATCCTAGGCCAGATTTTTTTTTCCTGATTCTAGTTTCTACTGCATCTCGACTATTAGAGAGCATATGTAATAGTTACTACAAAATGACATTCAAGCCAGATTGTAAGAGAGCCCAATTCCCATTTTAGGCACCAAAGAAAACTCAGCATATTGGGTAGGAACACTTGAAAGCTTTTCCCCAGTTGAGAGAGTTCTATTGCTGAGCACTTGAAGATCTGGTCCTTACAGGCTAGAGCACTCAATCACCAAAACAATCCCCGACTCATCCACGTCTAGGACAAGATAGAGAAATTTACCTCATCTTTCTCATCACACTGTCTCTGCAATACTTCTGAAGTTCTCTGCATCTCCTTATATTTAAGATCTGTATATGACAAAGAGAGTTAAGCTAGGTTTATACTCGACAACAAGAACATACTGGAAGAATATCAGATGCTTACCTGATTTCACTTTGTCTTCTGCAGTCAACGCAGCTGAATTTGGGATTTCTGAAGCCAACAATCCATCTGACCGCTCTCCAAATTTTTGTTGCAACTCTAATATTTTCCTATCTCTATCCTGAACAAAGAAATGCACGCTGATATTTGTAAAAGCAGCAAAGAGTCCGGTGGCACCTTACAGACTAACAGACGTTTTGGAGCATGAGCTTTCGTGGGTGAATACCCACTTCGTCAGATACACTGATATTTGTGTAAAGAGAATATACACCTTTGACTAAAAGGTTCGTCTTTAACCAAGTTTACTACTGTAAATGTTGACCATATTGAACACTGGAAACAGTTGCCAAATGATAGTTTACTTTTAAAGTTAATCTTATTGAGTCTTCTCTAGAAATTTGTGCCACTCTCTTGCCAAGGCAGATGTGTATTCCACTTAGGAATGTGCATGCTCAGCACACCAGAGCTGGGGACTTTTGCCTAGCAATACCTGTAGAGTAGGGGTTCTCACCCTTTTTCTCTGAGCACCCCCCCCCCACACCCCTACTATAGAAACTCTACAGCCCACCTATGCCACAACTGCTTTTCTGCAAATCCAGTAGATTAAGAGCCATGGGCGTCATTATGGGGTAGCAAGCAGCGCAACTGCCGAGGGCCCCATGAAGTTAAATTGCTTGGGCTCTGGCTTCAGCTTTCTGCTGTGGATCCCAGTGAGTTTAGAACTGGCCCTGCTCTCAGGTCTATTTTGGAAGACCCCTGAAACCTCCTCATACCCTGGTTAAGAACCACTGCTGTAGAGGGCTCATGCTCCTGCTTCTTGGCTGTAACCCCTCCCCTCACCCTAACCCTCCTCATTTCCTTTGCACCAAAAGCCGCTGACAGGAGACTGATGCAGAGGGGCCAGAGCATGGGTCGTGGACTACATGTCTGCATCACAGCTAGAAGAACCACAATTACAGTAAGTAACAATTTCTTATTTGAGTAGGTGCAGATGTATATTCCACTTAGGTGGCTCACAAGTAGTACCCCTATCTAGAGGCCGGGCTCAGAGTCTACAGCAATTGAGATCGCAGGACCACCCTGCCGATGCCTGTATCCACTCTGGAAGATGTGGTCATAGCATAATGGCCTGTAAACATATGTATGGACAACCAGGTGACTGCCTGCAAATGTCCCGTATGGAAACACCACTGAGAAATGCTCTCTATGTGGCTTGCGCTCTTGTAAAGTGAGCCTATATCTGCTGAGGTGTAGCTGAAGCTCTCTCACATGCAGCCTTGATATAGGATGTTACTAATCTAGAGACAGTCTATGAAGAGACTGCTTGTCCCTTTGTGATTCACATATGACATGCACTGGTGTGATGAAATACAAAAAAACTCTTTAGTCCTATCTAGCCTTTTATATAGACTTCGCCTGACATCCAGAGTATAGAGGTGCTGTTCTTCTGGGGAAGAGCATGGATTAGGGGGAAAAACCCACAGGTAAGTAGATTGCCTGATTTAGATGAAACAGAAAGCACCTTGGATAAAAACTTTTGATGAGGTCGCAACATTATCTTGTCCTTGGAAAATAGTGTAAGCTGGCTCGGCCATGCGGTCCTGCAACTCATAGACCTTTCTTACCAAAATAATGGCTGACAGGAGGGGCAGCGGATAGGGCGCAAGAGGCTCAAACAGAGGGCTATACAGAGCTGCTAGAACAATGTTTAGGTCCAGAAAGCGAACCAGTTCTCAGAGCCGAGAATGTAAGCAGAGAAGCCTCTTCAGTTTTTTCCAAAGCCACAGTGACAAGATTTCTGATTTCCCTTGAAAATCAGAGAATGGAATCCTGATATCACTGCCAAATGCACTCTCAGCAAATTGAACACAAGGCCTGATTTCTGAAGATGTGGCAGGTATTCTAAGGTATTCTGGATGGAAGCCTGAAGGTCAAGGACCATACTGAGAATCTTTGCCTTTTGGCTAAGTAGGCTGCCCTAGTGGAGGGCTTCCAACTGAGTAGGACTTGCTGGACAGCTGCTGAGCACTGCTCCTCCTCCTCATTCTCCAGGCCATAGGGTGCAGGAAACTGACTGAAGGATTGAGGGTGCAGCCATGGTCCTGAGTGAGCAGGTCAGGATGGAGAGAAACAGTATGGGAGGCTGAGCCAACAGAGCAAGGAGGTCTGAGACCCGACATTGTACCTGCCACACTGGAGCAATGAGGATGAACTTGACCCGATCCACATTCAGAGCTTAAGGATGCCTGCAGAATTATCAGAATTTGGGTCGGTGAGAAAGAAGGTATACAGAACAGCTGAATGCCAGCTGCTGTGAAAGACACTGGAGGCAGAGCCTGGACTAAGGCCCACCCCGGGAACAGAACTGGTGACACCTTTGTTTTCCCTCATCGCAAACTGGTCAATCATGAGAATGACCCAGAGAACAGTCTCCCTCAAACCACTCGTGGCTCAGGGAAGAAAGAAAAAAACCCACCAACCCTCTACTGAGATGGTCCATGAGAGAATTTTGCACCTCCAGCAAACGGATTGCTGCTGGAGCAATGACTTCTTTGACGCAAAATTGCCACAGGTTGATCGCTTTCAGACAGAGTAACCTGGAAAGCACTTAGTCTTGCTTGTTCACATAGCACACTGCAGTAGTCTTGTCATGAGTGATAGTGATGATGAAATGCTAAAGGGAAATTAGAGAGGCTATCAAAATTAAGGACTCAATAATAGTGCAGGATTTCAATTATCCCCATATTGACTGGGAACATGTCACCTCAGGGTGAAATGCAGAAACAAAATTTCTCGATACTTTAAAGGACTGCTTCTTGGAGCAGCTGGTATGGCAACCCACAAGGGGAGAGGCAACTCTAGATTTAGTCCTGAGTGGAGCGCAGGAGCTGGTCCAAGAGGTAATAATAAACAGGACCGCTTGGAAATAGTGACCATAAAAGACGGATACTCACCTTCGTAACTGTTGTTCTTCGACATGTGTTGCTCAAATCCATTCCAATTAGGCGTGCGCGCACTGTGTGCATGCTCGTCGGAAGATTTTTACCCTAGCAACTCTGGTGGGTCAGCAGGTCGCCCCCTAGAGTGGCGTCGTCATGGCGCTGGATATACACCCCTGCCGACCCAAAGGCCCTTCAGTTCCTTCTTGCTGGCTACTCCGACAGAGTCGAAGGAGGGTGGGTTTGAAATGGATATGAGCAACACATCTCGAAGAACAACAGTTACAAAGGTAACCGTCTTTTCTTCTTCGAGTGCTTGCTCATATCGATTCCAATTAGGTGATTCCCAAGCCTTAACTAGGTGGTGGGGTTGGAGTGAGATGTTGCAGAATGCAAAACTGCTGAGCCAAAGGCTGCATCATCTCTGGATTGTTGAACCAGAGCATAAAGAGAGGCAAAAGTGTGGACCGAGGACCAGGTAGCTGCGCGACATATCTCCTGAATGGGTACATAAGCCAGGAAGGCGGCAGATGAAGCCTGAGCCCTGGTAGAATGTGCTTTGAGGTGGCTCGAGGGAACATGAGCCAAGTCATAACAAGTACGGATGCATGCGATCACCCAAGATGAGATCCTTTGTGAGGAAACAGGTAGGCCCTTCATTCGGTCTGCCACAGCGACAAAGAGTTGGGGCGATTTACGAAAGGGTTTTGTCCGCTCGATATAAAATGCGAGCGCCCTACAGATGTCTAGGGAGTCCAATTGTTGCTCCCGTCGTGATGAGTGTGGCTTCGGGAAGAAGACCGGAAGGAAGATATCCTGGTTGACATGAAAGGCGGATACCACTTTAGGGAGGAACACCAGGTGTGGTCGCAACTGCACCTTGTCCTTGTGAAACACAGTATACAGTGGGTCCACTGTGAGAGCCCAAAGCTTGGAGACTCGACTGGCTGATGTAATGGCTACGAGGAAAGCTGTCTTCCAGGACAGGTATAGTAGCGAGCAGGTTGCTAACAGCTCGAATGGGGCAGACATGAGTCTGGTTAGAACCAGGTTGAGGTCCCAGGTTAGGGCGGGGCATCGTACTTGGGGGTATAGGCGCTCCAAGCTCTTGAGGAACCTAGAAACCATAGGGTGCGAGAACACGGAGTGGCCACTCTCCCCTGGGTGGAAGGTAGAGATGGCCGCCAAGTGTATCCTCAATGATGATACCGCTAGGCCCTGCTGTTTGGAGATACCAGAGGTAGTCCAAGATGGTGGGGATCGACATTCTGCGTTTCGCACCAGCAGGAGAAACGCTTCCACTTGGCCAGATACGTTGACTGAGTGGAAGGTTTCCTGCTACCCAGGAGTACTTGCTGTACTGAGGCAAAGCAATGAAACTGACTGGCTTAACCACGCAGCAGCCATGCCATGAGGTGAAGGGACTGTAGGCCTGGTGGTGAAGTCTGCCGTGGTCCTGAGGTCTGGGTGAAGAGGCAGGGTAATTGGGTCGTCTATCAAGAGGTCGAGCAACATGGTGTACCAGAGTTGCCTGGGCCACGGTGAAGCGATCACGATCAAGCGAGCTCCGTCCCTGCAGAGCTTTAGCAGGACCCTGTGAACCAGTGGGAATGGTGGGAAGGCATAAAGCAGTTGGCTCGTCCATGGCATCAGGAAAGCTTTCGAGATCGAGCCCTGGGAGAGGCCTTGGAAGGAGCAGAATATCTGGCATTTCCTGTTCTCACGGGAAGCGAAGAGGTCCATGCGGGGAAATCCCCACTTCTGGAAAACAGAATAAATAACGCCTGGACGAATCGACCACTCATGAGACAGGAAGGATCTGCTGAGTCGATCCACCAGAGTGTTCCGAACCCCTGGGACAAAAGGATGCTACCAGGTCTATCGAGTGGGCTATACAAAAAGACCCAGATTTGGATGGCCTCCTGACAAAGGGGGGAGGACCGTGTCCCTCCCTGCTTGTTTATGTAATACATGGCCGTTGTGTTGTCTGTTAACACTGAGACACAATGGCCTTGTAAGTGCTGTTGAAACGCCCGGCACGCTAGGCAGACTGCTCTCAGCTCTTGGACATTGATGTGCAAGGCCGGCTCCTGAGATGACCAAAGGCCTTGAGTGCAAAGATGTCCGAGGTGAGCACCCCAGCCGAGAGATGACACGTCCGTCGTCAGGAACATAGAAGGCGGGGGCAGATGGAGCGGCATCCCTGCACACACCAGGGAAGGCGTCACCCACCAGTCGAGGGAGCCTAGGATGCTCGGGGGAATGGTGACTATCATGTCTATGGCGTCTCTGCCCGGGTGGTACACCGAGTTGAGCCAAGATTGGAGGGGACGGAGATGTAGCCTGGCATGTTTGGTCACGAACGTGCAGGCAGCCTTGTGACCCAAGAGACTGAGACAAGTGCAAGCCGAAGTCGTTGGGAAGTTCTGTAGGCTTTGGATAATTGTTACCATCGCCTGAAACCAAGTCGGTGGTAAGCAGGATCTGGCGAGACTGGAGTCCAGGATGGCCCCAATGAAGTCTATCTTCTGTGTGGGAACCAGAGTGGATTTCTCTGTATTGATCATCAGGCCTAGACATACGAATAGGTCCTTGACGATGCCTACGTGATGGGTGACTTGTGTCTGAGGTCTCTTGGATGATCCAATCGTCCAGATACGGAAAGACGTGTATCCAGCAGCAGCGGAGGGAGGCGGCGACTACAGCCATGCACTTTGTGAATACTCTTTACAGCACCGAGAGGCCAAACGGTAGGACGGTAAACTGGAAATGCTGACGGTTGGCTACAAACCGGAGGTACCGCCTGTGTGGAGGACAAATGGCGATGTGAAAACACATGTCCTTCATGTCGAGGGCGGCATACCAGTCTCCGGGATCCAAGGATGGGATGATGGTCCCCAGGGATACCATGCGGAACTTCAACTTTATCATGAATTTGTTGAGTTCTCGCAGGTCTAGGATAGGTCTGAGACCTCCCTTCGCCTTGGGAATTAGGAAATAGAGGGAGTAGAACTCCTTCCCCCTTTCTATCTTCTGGTACTTCCTCTATGGTACTTCTGGTACTTCCATCCACACCTTTTGTACGAGGAATTGCTCATGAGAGGAGTCCCTGAAGAGGGACGAGGATGAGGGGTGGAAGGCGGGGGGGCGAAATAAACTGGAAGTGGTACCCAAGTTTCACCATGCATAGGACCCAATGATCTGAAGTTAGCTGGGACCATGCAGGGAGGAAAAAGGAGGGAAAGGATCCTGGAAAGGAACTGGTACGACGTCCTCGGGCACACCTTAAAAAGTTTGGCTTTGGCCCCGTAGGCGGTTTGGATGGACTCTGATTCTGGCCCCCTTGGGGTCCAGACGGCCGTCTACGATTGCCTCGGTGGTGCCCTCTGCCGAAGTCCTGTCTTGGTCTAGGCGGGGGATAAGGGCGGTAAGGCTGCAGACGGAAGGACCTGCGCTGAGTCACCGGGATGTGAATCCCGAGAGAGCGCATGATGACCCTGTTGTCCTTAAGCTCTGCAGCCTGGGGTCAGTCTTTTCAGAGACTAGGCCTTGACCATCAAATGGCAGGTCTTGTATGGTGGTTTGTAACTCAGGTGGAAGGCCTGACACCTGAAGCCATGATATCCGCCTAATGGCAACACCTGAAGCCAGAGTCCCGGCTGCGAAGTCAGCTGCGTCCAGGGAGGCCTGGAGAGAAGTTCTTGCCACCTTCTTCCCTTCCTCCAAAAGGGCAGCAAACTCTGGGCTGGAGTCTTGGGGAATGAACTCCTTGAATTTCTCAACTGCTGTCCAGGTGTCATAATTGTATCGCCTGAGCAGGGCTTGCTGGTTTGCCACCCTGAGTTGGAGATCCCCAGTAGAGTATATCTTGCGGCCCAATAAGTCCATGCGCCTAGCCTCCTTTGATTTTGGAGCAGGAGCTTGCTGGCCATGGTGTTCCCTTTCATTGATTGATTGCACGACAAGGGAGCAGGGTGCACGTACAGGTACTCATACCCTTAGAGGGTACCATGTACTTCTGCTCAACTCCCCTGGCCGTAGGCCTAATAGATGCTGGAGACTGCCAGATGGTATCGGCGTTTGCTTGTATCGTACGGATAAACGGCAACGCCACTCTTGTGGGGGTGTCAGCTGATAGAATATCTACCACCAGGTCCTCTATCTCCAGGACCTCCTCCACCTGAAGATTCATATTCAGGGCCACTCGCCTCAGGAGGTCCTGATGGGCCTGCAGGTCAATTGGAGGAGGGCCTGAGGAGGCTGTCCCCGCTACTGCTTCATCTGGAGAGGAGGAAGAGGAAAGGCCAGGGACAAGAAGGTCCTGCGTGGGCTTCTGTTCTTGAGTAACATCAGTCTCAGGTGGCACTTCGACACTGCCGGATGAACGAGAGCCTCCTCTGTACCTGCAGAAGGGGGGCAGCTGACCGTTGCCTCCGGCACCTGGTGTTCCCATGGTGCGGAGCGGGATAGCACTGGAGGCGCACCTTGGGCTTGATGGTATGCCCAAGATGTCCAGAATGATCACTGATGGGGTCCCTGTTCCTGGGTCTCCTGGAAGACGCGGCCAGGCACATCTGAGTCACGGTCCTGTGCATAGGAAGCACTGTCCGCGTGAGATGAGACAGATGTGTGACGAGATGGCCAAGGAGGAGCTGAAAAACCCTGGGAAGGGTCTCCGTCTCTAAATGACCTCTCCCTGTGTGGCACCAGAGAGAGGTACCAGGTGCCATACTGGTACTGGGAACGAGACCGGGACCTGTGACCGGAGCGGTGCCGGGAGGTTGACCGGGATCTGGAGGCTCGACGTCCAGAGCGGCTGCTAGAGGCGCGGTGCTGGGAATAGTACCTAGAGCTGGATCAGTGCCAAAAAGTATCGGGCTGGCAAATGTGACACTGATCGGTGCCGCGAGTGCGACTGGTACCGAGATGGAGAGTGGTGCCGGGACTGCGAGCGGCGTCGGGACCTAGAGCACGCCGGTGAGACCGTGATAGGTGCCTCTCGACAGTGCTGACAGAGGATGGCCTTAGCAGGGCAGGCTTGCCTATTGATTGAATGACCCTCACTGGCGTGCCGGGGGTTGAGGCAGCGCGGACTCCATCAGCGCGATCAGCTCCCTCGCCATAGAAAAGGTCTCCGGTGTGGAGGGAATTGTGAGCTCAACCACGGTGTGCACCAGGGAGCTTTCAGGCACCGGACTCAACAGCCCCTGCGGGACCGGAATAGACGGTGCCGAAGCTGTCGGTGCCACGGCAGGTTCAGTGCCAGGAGGTCCTGCTTAGGTGGGTGCTCCAACTGTGGTGCGGGTGGCACGGAAGCCGCAGGAGCCTTATGCTTCTTAACCCATGGAGAGACGGAACGGTGCCAAGCAGACGACGATGCCGGCGATGGTTGGTGCCGAGGGGCCTTAGCGGTACCAGCTTGATCCAGAGCCAAAGACGCTTCTGCCTGATGCGGACTGTCCAGCGCTTGGTGCCGAGGGCAGAGTAGTAAGAGCTGCCTCCATTAGGAGCTGTTTCAGACGAAAGTCCCACTCCTTCTTCATCCTGGGCTTAAAGGCCTTACAGATGCAGCACTTATCGGAGACGTGGGATTCCCTGAGGCACTTAAGGCAAGAGTCGTGGGGATCTCCCGTTGGAATCGGCCTGTGGCAGATCGAGCACGGTTTGAAGCCCAGTGAACCGGGCATGGGCCCTGGTACCACGTGCGGGGAAGGGGCTAATCCCCAAACTCCTCTCACTATATACACTAACTATAATAAAGAATGAATAAAAACTATAACTATAGAATTTATAACTATATACATGAGAATTAATAAAAGAACTATGAGTAGCTAGGGAGGTGGAGATCAGCTAAGCCATGCTCCACTGTTCCAATGACCTACATGGGTGGTAAGATCCTTCTTAACTGAAGGGCCGTTGAGTCGGCAGGGGGTATATATCCACCGCCATAGCAGCACCACTCCAGTGGGTGCCCAGCCAACCCACCGAGTGTTGCTAGGGTAAAAATCTTCCGACGAGTATGCACGCGGCACGCGCACACCTAATTGGTATCGATATGAGCAAGCACTCGAAGAAGAATATAACAACATTTAACATCCCTGTGGTGGGAAGAACATCAATAGACCAACACTGTGGCATTTAATTTCAAAAAGGGAAACTATGCAAAAATGAAGGAGTTAAACAGAAATTAAAAAGGTACAGTGACTAAAGTGAAATCCCTGCAAGCCG
Source organism: Chelonoidis abingdonii (assembly GCF_003597395.2). Taxonomy (NCBI): domain Eukaryota; kingdom Metazoa; phylum Chordata; order Testudines; family Testudinidae; genus Chelonoidis; species Chelonoidis abingdonii. The sequence goes on from NC_133770.1 coordinate 232,146,689, forward strand.
CATGGACTCTTTTTAAAGACACCATAATAGAGGCCCAACTTAAATGTATATCCCAAATTAAGAAACACAGTAAAAACTAAAAAAGAGCCACGGTGGTTTAACAACCATGTAAAAGAAGCAGTGAGAGGAAGAGACTTCCTCCAAAAAGTGGAAGTTAAATCCTAAACACTGCCAAATAAAGTGTAAAAATGTAATAAGAAAAGCCCAAGAGGAGTATGAAGAATGGCTAGCCAAAAACTCAAAGGTAATAAAAAGATGAAGCCACTAAACAACCAGTGGGGCCCCTCGATGACAGAGATAGAAAAGGAGCGCTTAAAGACGATAAAGTCACTGCGGAGAAACTAAACGAATTCTTTGCTTCAGTCTTCATGGCTGAGGATGTTAGAGAGATTCCCAAACCTGAGCCAGTTTTTGTAGGTGACAAATCTGAGAAACTGTCACAGATTGAAGTGTCACTAGAGGTGGTTTTGGAATTGATAAACTTAACACTTAAACAAAGTCACCCGGACCAGATGGCATTCACCCAAGAGTTCTGAAAGAACTCAAATGTGAAGTTGCGGAACTATTAACTAGGGTTTGTAACCTGTCCTTTAAATGGGCTTCTGTACCCAATGACTGGAAGATAGCTAATGTAACGCCAATATTTAAAAAGGGCTCTAGAGGTGATCCTGGCAATTACAGACCAGTAAGTCTTAATGTCGGTACCAGGCAATTAGTTCGAAACATACTAAAGATAAAATGTCCGACACATTAGAAGAACATAAAATGTGGGCAAAGTCAACATGTTTTCTGCAAGGAACTCGTGTCTACTAATCTATTAGGCTTTAGGGGTCAACAACATGGGAGACAAGGGATCCAGTGGATTAGTAGTACTTAGATTTCCAGAAAGCCTTACAAGGTCTCACAAAAGGCTCTTAGTAAATTAAGTTGTCATGGGTAGAGGAAGTCCTTTCATGGGATGAGAACTGGTTTAAAGACAGGGAACAAAGGTAGGATATATGATAATTCAGAATGGAGAGGGGGTAACAAGTGGTGTCCCCCAAGGAGTCGTCCTAGGACCATCCGTATTCATTTATTCATAATGATCTGGAGAAAGGGGTAAAGTGAGCTGGCAAGTTTCGATGCATTACTAAACTGTCAAGATAGTTAGACCAAGCAGACTGAGAATTTCAAAAGATCTCACAAAACTTAAGTGACTTGCGGTAACAAAATGGCCAATGAAATTTAATGTGGAAAATGTAAAGTATGCTTGTCAAAACAGATAAGAAAGTTTGGTGGCACCGGTACTTTATATCTCTTTGATATATGTTCACGAGTCAGTAGGCCTGGCTGTCACCTGACGGAGAACCAATCAGGGACAGGATACTTTCAAATCTGAGGGAGGGAAGTTCGGGTGTGCTGTTAGAATTTGGTTGTTGTTCATCTCGGGGCTCAGAGGGACCAGACGTGCAACCAGTTTCTCTCCAACTCCCTGATAAGCTCTTATAAGTCAATAGTGATACTAGAAGATAAGCGAGTTAAGCTTATGTTGTTTTCTTATTTGCAAATTGGATTTGGCCGGAAGGATTTAATTTGTACTTGATACTTAGGTGGGAGGGTATTCCAGTGCCTTAGCTGAAAACTCTGTACCTATTCCATTTTATTTACAAAGATATTTTTACTGTTTTTCTCTCTTTAATTAAAAGTTTCTGTTAAGAACTGATTGTTTCTTCTTTCTGTGAGGACCCAGGGACGGTCTGGATCCACCAGGGATGGGTGGGGAGAAGAGGAAGGGGAGAGAAAGGCTAATCTCTCTGTTCATTACTGTCTCTCTCAGAAGATCTGAGGGGAAGAAGGGGAGGAAGGTGAATTTTCCTCTTGTTTAAGATTCAAGGAGTTTTGAATCCCAGTGTCTTCCAGGGTATCCAGGAGGAATCTGGAGAGGCAACGGTGGGGGAAAGGGTTTACTTTTCTTGTGTTAAGATCCAGAGGGTCTGGGTCTTGGGGTTCCCCGGGCAAGGTTTTGGGGGGGACCAGAGTGTACCAGGCACTGGAATTCCTGGTGGTGGCAGCGCTAGAGGTTCTAAGCTGGTAACTGAGCTTAGAGGAATTCATGCTGGTACCCCATCTTTTGGATGCTAAGGTTCAGAGTGGGGAATTGTACCATGACAAATGCACATTGGAAAAAATAACCCCAACTCTACATACAATACGATGGGGGCTTATTTAGCTACAACAAATCAGGAAAAAGATCTTGGAGTCATCATGGATAGTTCTCTGAAGACGTCCATGCAGCGTGCAGAGACGGTCAAAAAAGCAAACAGGATGTTAGGAATCATTAAAAAGGAGGATAGAGAATAAGACGGAGAATATATTATTGCCCTTATATAAATTGATGGTACGCCCACATCTTGAATACTGTGTACAGATGTGGTCGCCTCATCTCAAAAAAAAGATATACTGGCACTAGAAAAGGTTCAGAGAAGGGCAACTAAAGCGATTAGGGGTTTGGAGAGGGTCCCATATCAGGACAGATTAAAGAGGCTAGGACTTTTCAGCTTGGAAAAGAGGAGACTAAGGGGGGATATGATAGAAGTATATAAAATCATGAGTGATGCGGAGAAAGTAGATAAGGAAAAGTTATTTACTTATTCCCGTAATATAAGAACTAGGGGTCATCATATGAAATTAATGGGCAGTAGGTTTAACACAAATAAAAGGAAGTTCTTTTTCACACAGCACAGTCAACTTGTGGAACTCCTTACCTGAAGAGGTTGTGAAGGCTAGGACTATAACAGCGTTTAAAAGAGAACTGGATAAAATCATGGCGGTTAAGTCAATTAATGGCTATTAGCCAGGATGGGTAAGGAATGGTGTTCCTAGCCTCTGTTTGTCAGAGGGTGGAGATGGATGGCAGGAGAGAGAGAGAGAGATCACTTGATTATTACTTGTTAGGTTCACTCCCTCTGGGGCACCTGGCATTGGCCACTGTCGGTAGGCAGATACTAGGCTAGGTGGACCTTTGGTCTGACCCTGTGCAGCCGTTCTTATGAACGTGTGAACCATCAAATGTCTGACGTGGTCCCAGAAGGCATGACATGCATTGTGGATGGCCCAAAGTTCAACATGCAGATATGGAGTGAGGCTGCACCCTCAGTGAATCTAGATGCATCCCCCAACCCAGATGGGAAGCGTCAGTAACCACTGACTTTGTCGAAGAGAGCTGAGTGAAAGGGACTTCTGCACACACATTGTGTGGGGACTCCCATGGAGTGCCAGGAATCCAGAAGTAGTGGAGGAAGAGAAACCAATGTGTCCAGAGAATGCGGGGAAGGACAGTAAACCATCCTGAGCCACATATGAAGAGGGTGATAATGCAACTTGGCACGCTATGTTCAAGGGGACATGTGGCCCAACAGGCTTGGACACAGGCTGACTATCATAAATGGCTGAGATGGCAAATTGAGGCAGGCCTGCAGAAATGCCTGGAAGCAGTTGGTTGGCAGGAATACCTTTGACCTTGTGTAATCTCAGAGGCCCCAATTAACTCTATTTTTTGAGTAGACGTCAAGGTTGACTTTGCTCGACCATCTGGGATTCATTTTAAAACACTGCAAACTAAACGCGATGTTAATGTGGGTAAGAACCATCTCTCTGGAGCCAGCTTTCAGCAACCAATCATCAAGCTATCAGAAGATGTGGATTCCCTTCCTCTTAAGATATGCCACGATCATTGCCATGCATTTGGTGAAAACTCAGGGGGCAGAAGAGAGGCCGAATGGGAAGACCATAAACTGAAAGTGGCCGTCTCCTACCACAATGTAGAAACTTCCTGAGGCTCAGCAGAATGTACAGTGTCCTCAAAGTCCAGAGCAGCAAACAAGTCATTTTGAGACAGTGCGGGAGGATAGCCGATAGAGTGACCATGCAGAATCTCAAGTACTTAACGAATTTGTTGTGGCCACAGAGGTCAAGAATGCGTCTCATCCCGCCTTTGAATTTCAGTATAAGGAAGTACCAGGAGTAAAAACACGCAGCTCCAGTGTTCTTGTGGAACCTCTATCACTCCCAACTTCAAAGAGCTGACCTGCTTGATGAGCAGTGTCTCGTGAGAGGGGTTCCTGAACAGGGACAAGAAAGAAGAGTCAAAGGGGGACATGGAGAGGAACAGGATTGCATAGCCCCATTCAACAGTATCTAGGACACAGCTGTCAGAGGTAATACAGTCCGAAGCATTATTAAAGTGGACCAGTGCTCTGGTCAAAGGAGTCAAAACGGGTGCTTGGTGTGCGCTGAGGGAGGGCATGTGAACTGCCTGAACCTCAAGCACAACTGCTTCCTCCTGTGGGATCTAGCCCCATTCTAGGATAGTCCTGTTTCAGGAGAAAAGATTGTGCAAAGGAATGCAGCAGGTGACATTGTTGCTGCTGCTGAGTCCCATAATGGTATCTTTGCATGGATGATCTGTTCACTTCCAAGGACCTCAAGGCAGCCCTGAAATTCCTGAAGGAGAGCAAAGTGTCATCAGTCTTGTCCGAGAACAAGTCTTTGCAGTCAAAGGGCAAGTCCTTGATGGCTTAGTGGATATCCAGAGTGATTCCAAATTTCTGCAGCCAGAAAGCCTTCCTCAGTTACTGCCAAGGTCATAACCCTGCCCAAGGTGCTCGTAACATCAAGGGCGGGCTATAGGAATGTTTTGGCCAGCAAGCAGCCTTCCACAACAAATACTCAGAACTCATCAAGCGAGGCCTCTGGCAATCGGTCCTCAACTTTAGCCATGACTGACTAATTGAGGAAGTCATATTGGACCAACAAAGCTCATTGATTTGCAATCCTCATCTGCCAGGGCGATAAGGTTGAGTGGCTGGATCTTTTGGACAGGAAAATCTATGAGTCTGTCCTTGAGAGTAGACTTGAAATTTCCTGGCCAGGCCCTGTCATTTACTGGTGTTACAAGGAAATTTGGGGCCAGATGGAAAAAGAACCCCTCAAATCCCTGCATGGGAACAAAGTAGCACTTTTCCACGCATTTTGCCACCAGCAGTACTTAGGCCAGTATACTCCACAGGGTTCTAGTGTGCTCAAGGAGCATGTCACTGATCAGGAGGACCACTCTCCTTGGGATGCTGGGCTATAAAATGTTCACCAGTTTGTGTGTGTTCTCTTGGAGGAATGCCGCCTGGATGCCCAGGGGTGTGGTTACATGGTGTAAAGGTCTTGGTACGCCTTAAAGTTCTCTGGAATAGAAGGAGAGGACAAATGAGGAAGCATACCATCGTCCGGCCACTGATAGGGATAGGGCAGGGGCCCCCAATGCGGTGCCCGCGGGCGCCACGCCTGCATCCTGGCCAGCGGTTGAGCATCCGCCAAAATGCCGCCGTTTCCGTGGCATTTTGGTGGAGATGCCTCTTGATGGACTCCGCTTGCCACCAACAAGCGACGTCATCGAGAGGCATCGCCGCCGAAATGCTGCAGAAATTCGGTGGCATTTCGGCAGATGCTCAACCGCTGCCATGGTCCTTCGTCTGGCACCCGCCAGACGAAAAAGTTGGGGACCACTGGGCTATAGAGTATTGGTGGCCAGGGACCTCCGTCCTGGCCATGAGGCACCTGCCAACCTGGGAGCCACACTGGTCCACTGGCATCCCCTGGAGTTCACTGGCTGATGCAGAGCGGGAGGATAACAACTGACTCTGAATCAGAGCACTGGGATCTCAGCAATGTGGGCAGAGTGACACCAAGGGAGCCAAACGTTGGTCCAAGACATCCGTCGCCCAGAACAAGGTGGGAATCTGGGCCCCTGATGAAGGCAGTACAGAGCATGCTGGTGCCACAGAGAGTATTGGTTCTGATGGAAACAGTGGTATCCGAGCATCCGAATGCACCAAAATGACACAGGTGGTGAGAGCTGCCATGAGAGAACTTGCAGAGCTGAACATGGCAGGGCTGAAGAGAGTGCTAGTGCTGAGGTCCCTCGCACCAATTCCAGTACCAGCTCCATGCTCACCACAGCAAGGAGAGCATCTAGATGCAGGGGCCACAGACAGAGGTTCAGTGACTCACTACACATTGGAGGTGGTGCAACTCTGGGCAAGGTCTCAGACCTACAGTGAGATCAGGACCAAAAGGCAGAGGTGGCATGTGACGGCCTGGTACACCAACATCATGGACGAAACTGGTACCAACATCTCCCTTGTTAGTACCAGATTCAACAGATGCCTTAACACAGGAGCCAGAATCAATTATATTGGGTTCCTGCATTTCCCACCTGGTACCAGGGAAGAGTCAGATGCTATCCTGCCTGCCAGAACGGACCCTGTGCTGGTCTGCACTTTTTCAAGGGGCAGCAAAGGAGTCGCCCCACGACTTGGAGTGGTCCCAAGACCTCTTCCTCAGCACCAATGACAGAACAGCTCCTCTGTCTCTTTGGCAAGGCGCCTGCCCCAGAATGAGTGGCAGCAGAGCTCTGAGCCCAAGGGGGGGCCTTGGTACCAGATCATGCCACATGGCCTATTCAAGCAGGTGCTCCTTGAGGCAAAGGTCGCACACCACCTGAGTCCACTTCTGAAACAATATACAAATTCAATAGCGCTCCAAAGGTGTGCCTCACCAAAAGAAAGCAAGCAATGTGTGTGGCAGTGGTCTAAAGGCGCTTGCGTCCTGGCCAACGGTCGAGCATCTGCCGAAATGCCACTGAAATTCAGTGGCAATGCCTCGACGACGCCACTTGCCGCCGACAAGCAACATCTGAGAGGCGTTGCTGCTGAAATGCTGCCGAAAGTCTGTGGCATTTCGGCGGATGCTCGACCACCGTCACCCTCCTTCGTCTGGCACCTGCCAGACAAAAAGGTTGGGGACCACTGATGTGTGGGGATTGCTACTGAGGATCACCCCTCTACACTTAAGGACAGTGTTTAAACCCCAGTGAGGGCATCACTGGGAAACACTAAAATTATCAATTAATACTTATTACAATAAAATAGGTGCGAGATTGTGAGACTTCAACCACAGGTGGTGAGAAGGAACTGTGTTGGGGTAGGGAAGTGCCTCTCAAAGCCAGGAAAGGAGCCAGAGCACGAGCACTACCTTTCTACAGGTATTGCTAGGCAAAAGCTCTGGCATGCCAGATGTGTACACACTTAAGTGGAATACACATCTGCATCTACTTGAAGATTATGTAATTTAGTGTAGGATACAGCTACTAAAAGATTCAAGAGTCTAGACTCTGAGTATAGACTCAAGAGCCTTTTGGGTTTTATTAAATATGTTGATTTCTCACCACAAAGCTACCAGTCTCCTGACCATCAATTGCTTCCCTCTGAACCTTTGGAATTAAGAGCTGTTACGAGGGCTATCCCTCTCTCATCATGTCTCCACTCTGCTTTTCCTCCACAGAAACTCCCCCTCAAAGACTGAAGTCTTGCTCCCACCCTCTAGACACCTCCTTGCAAGTCGTGGGATCCGATCTTACCTCCTGGCTTCTATGCCATCATTCTCATAACGGCAATCCTTTGAGTTGCTAACTTCCTCCTCCAGTCACTCTAGGTCTTTCCTCCTGACACAGCTTTGATCAAATCCACATTCCCTCCAGTTAACGCATACACACAAAACTGATGTCTGGGTGGAGTGTGCAAGTAATGTTTCCACACACATAGCTCATTGGTGTTAGCCACGCTGAATGTGTCTCCACGGTAATAGTACACCCACAGCTGGTCTGTGTCAACTAACTCAGGCTTGTTGGGCCTGGGCTGCCGGGCTAGAAAACTGTAGTGCAGACATTCAGGCTCAGGCTGGAGGGTCCCAAAGCCCAAGCTCCAGCCAGAATGTCTACACTGCAGTTTTATAGTTCAGCAGTCCAAGTCTGCCAACATGGGCAAGCTGCAGGTTTTTTATTGCAGTTTAGACATACCCACAGCCAGAGTTCCCAGAGAAGCTATTAGCATAGAAACAGTGTCAGAAGGAGCCTGTGACACCCTATAGCACAATATGACCATGTATTCACAGCATAAATGAGTTGAACTACCTCAAAAGTTATTTTGGTGGCTTAGTTTACAAATTTTGGAGGGAGAATTTGTGGAGGATACCTTTAAGGAAAGGCAATTTTACATAAGCTGACAATTGAAAGGACACTACACTGCAATTAAAAAAAAAAAAAAAAAATCAAATGAAGTCTACCTCAACTTTCTCTTGTTCAACTACGAACTCTTCTATTGGAACATAGTGGTCTTCAATTTGTTCCATTGCACACATATATGCATGTTTCTTTATAGCTTCCTTATACATTTCAAATTTATTCTCCAATTTTTCCTCATAACTTTCTCTCATATCTTCCAAGCGTTTACTGAGAATGATAAATCAATCAAGTTAGCTTAAGTGCTACATTTATACAATTTTACAAGAGTTAAAAAGTGTTAATATTTCAAAACTACATGTGAAACCTAGAAAGATTTGGACAAAGATTCAAAGTAAATAAAAATCAAGAGGTTAAGTGGGAGACTAGCAGCAGAAATGTACAGTACTCTAAGTTCTACTTTTTAAGCTTGCAGTCATTTCACTTAGTCCATTAGTTCAACTTGTCAAATTCTACTTTTCAGTATCAGAAAAACAATTAAGTCTAGTTAATCTATAGTACTAGAACATCGTAAGTTAAGTAACAGAAATTCAGAGAAGCCAAAAATTGTTGTTTCTGGCTCCTTTACTGTCAAGATACTTATGCTAGCAAGGACTTTTTCTGAGCTACTTACAATGGTGCAATAATGCAAGTTTGTGGGACAACTGTATATGCAACAGCAAGTGTTATGTGCATATTTAATGCTGAACATCAGTCAAGTTTGATTGGCCTGGTTTTCTACTTTGGTTTGGCAACAGATTTGCCAGTCCAGGAAAGCTAAAAACATGTTATATGCCACTGCTTTGATCTATCATTCAGCTGATGCAGTCACAGTATACCAACTGGCAACACTGAAAAAGACTCGGAGGTATTTATATGGTCCCCGTTATGGTGAGGCTCTCAAATACTGCAATCTTTAGTGGATTTATACTCACACCACCACAGAGGCTGGAAGTGCTATTATCCCCCATTGTGCAGTTGCAGAACTGAAGCACAGTAAACCTAAGGTCACACAGAAAGCTAGTGGAGGAGAAGGCAATCAAACCTGTGGCTCCCAATCTGAGCTAGCACTCTAAATACTGGGCCATCCCTCCTCTCCTTAATATCTAGGCTCAAACCCATTTGAGATTGAACTCCCATGAATTTGATCCACTTTTAAACTTGAACTCATCTGCAATTTAGGTCTTATTTTGGCATATAAGTGCAGTTTGAGGAGCCAACATAAGCTATACTGGTATAAGCACTTCTATGCCAGTATAAACTCCATCTACATCAGGAAGGTTTTGCTGGTTTAACTGTGTAGATTAGCCTACCATCCTCACACTCCAAACATAACTACATTGATAAATTTAAGTTTAAACCAAGCCTTAGATGGGCTATCCCAGCCTTTTCTTTTGGGGGGGGGGGCAGAAAAGAGGGAACCCAGCAAGTTTCCATCAATAGGCAGTGACAGACCTGACACATTAACACTACTGTAAGACTTGTCTAACCAAAATCACTCCTCTTACTACACTACAGTAGAATACATTTCTGTGGCATTCCTATTAGGCTCATCTTGGCACCAATCATAAATACAGAGGTGAGGTACACAATCTCAGTGATTTTTGCAATTTTTGTTTAGAACTCCCCTGGAAAAACTATGGGAAACTATCCCAAGGAAAGATGCAAAAATGCTACAGGTAATTTCAGGTTTCTTAGTAGCATGCAGATGCCTACAACCTCAGTGCAGGCTTGATTTCTCTCTGTTTAGTCATCTGCCAGAGAGGTCATGGTCTATCATGGCTAGCCTCAAGTGTCAGATAACTGTACTTTAGTGGAACAGAAGCGGAAGCTGAATAAAAATGAATAGCAGAGAGACGATGAGAGAACTAAGCAGACTTGTCTTGCCATCCAACTGCATGTACTACCTGACATAACACCACACACAGGGGGATGGCAAAAAGAGAAGAATGGTGAATGGTTGGCAGGAAAGAGGAGGTCTGAGAAGAGCTGAACAGGGCGAGACTATTTTTCATAACTATCTGAAAGCAATCACTCATTGTACATCAGAGAGCTCACACCATATGTCACATGCAATCGCATTTGAAATACCTATCAACTTTGCAGATTCCCAAATTATTGAACCAATCCCTGGAGTTACCATGACCACTGCTCAGAACCAGCTCTATATTCTGTGTGCAGTCATAGTATTTTAGCCACCAAGAAGCCAGTAATGGTTTGTGGAGCTGGCAAAACGCCACACAAAATAGTGTGCTTACAAAGGTGTTCTGCCACTAATGTAGCAGTTTGTATTTTACAGCAATCTAGGAGAGCATCCTCAGGAGATACTGAGCGTATGTGATTAGACCCATCAGTCTTACCTTGTCTGGTAGATTCTCACGTAGGGGAAAGTCAGAATGATATATCCTCCAGTAATTTCAGGTTAACCATAGAATAAATTCAGTGTTGCATGCATAGGTCATTACCACTGGTTTGGTTATTTTGGGGGTTGTTTTTTGGGAAGCATGCAACAGTAATCTGATCACTGAGACATTTTCTAGTCTTTTGCTTGTGGGAACAATAGAAGAACTTTAGAGTTGGCCAGCCATTATTAGCTTCCTCTCTAGATTGTGTATGCAGGAGATGTTCCTATTCTATTCCATCATGTTATATAGTTTTGATGGTCTCATCACTTACCTCCAGGTTTCCTCCGTTTCCAACAGTTGTTGAAACATGGCTTCTGCCATCTCTTTACGTATCTGCACCTCAAGAAGTAGTTTACTCTTCCTTTCTGCAACTAGCATCTTCTTCAGGTTCTCAGTAGTTTTCAAGAGGTCCTGCATTTAAAATACTTCACTTCAGAAACCAAGCTAAAAGGAGTAACATGCAATTCAAATAAAAAGGTTATTTACCAGGCAATGGTGTTCATAAAAAAGTCATCTCTATCCGTCCACTATGGAACATGAAACCCCATCTCATGGACCTTTCTATGTTGGTTTTCCTATTGAAATACCTCAGTTCTGCTGAAGCTTCAGTATGTGCCCAAGAAAATGATTTTGAGCCCGCTCCCACTGAAGTCAATGGGAAAACTGATATTTACATCTTGCTCAGAGAGAAAGAGAGAGAGAGTGTGTGTAAGTTTTAAACAATTTAATACTGTACACAGCAATGATGATTGTGAAGCTTGGTTGAGGTGGTGAAGTCAGAGGGTGGGATATTTCCCAGGGAATGCCTTATTGCTAAAGCGATGAACAGTTGAGCCCTCAAGGGTTAACACATTGTTGTTAATGTAGCATCACAGTCTACAAGGCAGCACAAATGGACAGTAGGGAGACAGCATGGCAGCGAAAGACATCCTGTGTGTGAGAGACAGACATGCATTGCCCCTATAAGTATGCTGACTGCACTCTAAGTACATTCCCTTTTTAAGAAGATCAGCAAGTTGAGATAGCAGCTGCTGCCAGCAACTCCCGCCATTGAGTTCCCCCCTGCTCTATGGAGATGGGGCAAGCATGGGGCAAGAGCAGGGTGAAGGGGGACATCTGACATTAACCCCCTTCTTCTGCCTCCCCCCACCCACCGCATAGCAAGCAGGAGGCTCCCAGGAGCAGGACATGGCAGTGATGGGGAGGGACAGCTCAACTGCCAGCAATTGATAGCCTGCTGGGCGGCTGCCGCACAGGAAACGTAGGGGTGTGGGGAGCTGACAGTCCACCCTGGTTCCAAGCCCCCACCAGCTCACTCCAATTGGCTTCTCTTTCTATAAGCAGTGGACAAAGCAGGCGGCTACCAAACATAAGGGAGTATTGCACAACTTTAAATGAGCATGGTCTTGTTGCTGATCAATTAGAGAAAATGTTAACCGGGACGACTTTTAGTGAGGAGTTACTGTACCTCATGGGTCATGATGGTGATGTCCACTTCCTCTTCAGAGGAGGTATCGATATCTTCATCAGGAACCTCTTCAGCAGATATGTTGGCATCAAAATGTATTATAGGCTTGCCATCCTTCCCAACCAGTTTTGGAGCAAAATATCCAAAGGTTTGGGGGTGGATTGTCTGAATAACCTGAAAAATAGTCAAAATTGTATGCACTGTGTGGGAAATGGCATCTCCTTCTGGTATAAATATCAAAGCCATGTTAACAAACCTTCCATCTCGCAAAGAATCTGTTAAAATACATATACTTTTAAGAGAGAAACAATGATGTTGTCCCTCAGTTTTTATTTAATAAAACGAGCAACTCAAAATACGGAAAACGATACATTTAGTTATCTAAACAGATATTTGGAAAAAATTTCCAAAAATTAACTTTTGGCACATTTGCCCTGAATGGCCAAGAGCAATTCCCTCAGGTGGCTATTGCCTCATGTGGGACATAACTGAGAGGTTCAGGTGTCCACCCTGATGGGCAAGATTAAAATTGAGTCATGGGACTTTGATCAGAGAAGCTCAGGGATTATTACAGACAAGCCCTATAAGAAGCAGGTACTACGAGGGAACTCAAACAAGGAAAGCTCTACATTGAGAGCACTGTCAGAAGCCCTGACTTAGGAGCTCTAAGAGTTTAAGAGTGTAATAGAGTTTCACAGTTAAAAGTGGGCTTACAGCCTCAAACTAGAAATAAAATTCTCCTTCCATGAAATAAAGGCTCCCTCACGAGAGCAGCTGGAGGTGAACAGCAAGAAGCGGCCCAGCAACTGATTCTGTGGGGCAGCTGTCAATAAGAAATAGGAAAGGGAGTAGAGCAGGATAAGATCAAATACCACCCAAAATCCTGCATTAATTGATGAGGCAGGGAGGGTAGGAACTAGCAACCACCTAGGAGGGGAGGAGAGGGGAGCAGAGAAGAGAGCGTGCACGCCAGCCACTCCCAAAGAAAGTAAAGACTGTTTAAACAGAATTCTCCTCACGGGTTGAGCACACTGCCTCCAAACCACTCCATACCCCTACTGACCAAAAGGCAAGACCAGTAAGAAATAAATAGATGTTAAACCCAGGTCATGAACATTAAACAAGAGAAATCTGAGCACTAGAGATCTTGTTTAGGTTATTGGTTGTAAGATACTAGAGATTGCCTCTTCTTATTTCATCTCTTGAATCTGCTGTTAAAAAGCTTTGGGACAAATGGTCAGCTTGTGCAACTCATTTATACATTCATAACTTGTGCATGCACACAATGTGAGATTACAGTTTAATTTGCATGTACACAGCGGGCATAACATGGCCAACAGTCTGTCTGGTCACACTAGGTAACTGTACTTAGTTTAGTGCATACTAATACAGGAATGCAATTCTGCATACCTGATTCTTGAAATTGTCATTTTTCAAAGTTAAGACTATTAAACACTTTTTGCAAACAAGCAACAGCACTTTATATGTAGGAAGTAGTATGGTATATTAAAAGCCCATAAGAGACGAGCCAGTTGCACTTCAAATCAAGAAGTCCATATGATCAGGAGTGTCAATATATAGTCAGTCAATCTAGACACTTCATAAGTTAAGTGTAAGAATGCTTCAAGGAGAAGTAGATTTCTACTTACCTGTTTGGCTGTAGCAGAAAATTTCATTACATGTAATGTCTCACTGTGAGTGGAGGCACACTGATTAACGTTGACAATCATACAAGCTTTGCCTTTACCACAGAAGAATGGTTGAAACAGGCGGGTGAGTTTACTCTCTCTGAATGGAATATAGCTGTGTTTCACACTTAAAAAAGAGAAAATTGTACAATTTCCATTAAGGAAACTGAGTGAGTTGTAATATATACATAGCTTTTCTAGATCCACTCTTTGAGGAAACATATGTGCTTTTCCATAAGAACACTCAAGTTTGAATGTAACGTCCCTATCCAACAAAGCTGAGCATATTCCCAAATGCTGTCCAAGAAAAGATCTATAGAAAGTATTTTAAAAAGTCAAGAAAAAATATGGACAACAAATCTGTATTTTTGGACAAGTTCATACACTCACAAAAAGGAGATACTTGAAGAAATCTCATACTGAGTACAGTCTATTTCTGAACTCCCAGGTGAGTCTACTTGCATAGATTGAGAAAAATCTGCACTTATGAGAGATACTGGTTGCTCGTAGTATAGAAAAGTCACTCATTTTGCAGTTTCATGTCTCTTCCACCATACTCCCACATACAAATTTAATTCTTCTACTTTTCCTGTGGAAAAACTATTGCGTTATTATAGTGATGTTTGCAACAAACATATTACTAAATGTACATGTTAAGTGAACCACTGTGCAAGCTGCAGAACCACTACCCAAAGCGGTGCACTGCATGATTAGTCTTTTAGCTGAACTAAAACTCAAGGTTATTGTTTTAAGTCTTCTCACTTACTTAGGATTCTGCTTCTGCTTCAGTGCAGCAATGCATTTCCCAAGAATAAAAAGAGAATTATTAATATTCCCGGCTTCTTTTAGTCTGTCTCCAAAAGTTTGTGTCTTATTGCACCGTTCAGACCCAGCCAAGTCACAGAGAGACATTCTAAATGAAAGAATTAATCAACAGTAAATATTATACAAGTTAAATACAATTTTTAAATATTCTTTACTTTCACATATGTTGGTGCTATAAGAATCACTAACTCTTAACATTTTTGGACACACATTTAAAGGTGTGGACTACAGAGTACCTTCTTTCTAACGTTTGATTCTTCAGTGGCTTTTGCAAACAGAAGGTAAGAAACATGGTTTTGTACAAAAGCCTTCCTTTCAATACCACGTCCAGAGTAGGGCATCAGATACTCATAATTAAGGCTGAGTTTGTCATGGCTGTCATGAATTCCGTGACTTTCTGGGATCTCTGACTTCTGCAGCAGTCAATGCAGCTCACCTGGGGGCCGCCTGAGGAGCTCGGGCAACCCCTAGGCCAGCCGCACCAGCCACTGCTGGGGCAGTCTCGGGCCACTGCCCCCTTCCCCCGCAGCAGCAGGAGTTTGGGAGTGGGTGGGAGGGAGCTCAGGGCTGGGGGTTGCGGCCTGGCACGGGGTGAGGACTCTGGGAAACGCTTACCTTGGGAGGCTCCCTGGAAGTGGTGACATGTCCCTCCCTCAGCTCCTAACTCTGCACACTGCCTCTGCCTGCAGGTATCATCCCTGCAGCTCCCATTGGCCATAGTTGGGACGTGGTCAGTGCATGGAGCTAGGAGCTGAGGGAGCCTGGGGGGATGTCATTGCTTCTAAGGAACCACACAGGAAGCCTGTCAGCCCCACCAACCCCCACTAACAGGGGTCCCAGACCACACTCCACCCAGGGCATGCTCCCCCAGGCTGCCCTCACACTCAAGATTTAGTCAGGAGTATATAGTACAACTTATGGACAGGTCACAGGCTGTGAATTTTTATTTACTGCCCATGACTTTTACTAAAATACCCATGACTAAAATACAATCTTACTCATAATACAGTTATAGTTAAACACAATGCAATAGCTTAAATACTGTCATTAGTATTTCCATTTTCCATGGAGAGTTAGTTATTTTTTTTAAATGAGGGCTAGGACGTTGTCTTAACTAACAGAAACTAGTGCATTCAGAGAACAATACAACACTCCTCTAATTCATTAGAGCCAGCATTCATAGGAACCCAAATCTTGGTGTGGGACTATTCCACAACCACCTGAACCCAAATGAATGCTACCAACTGAATTGCTGAAGCACTTTCCATAGTGTGTTTCTCCTCTAGGGGAAAGTACTTTGATCCTACTCAACTCCTTGCAATTCTCACAGTACTGAAAATACTAATGCAGAGCATTAGTAATACAATACAGATTGATACTTTTGGATGCAGAGTAGTTTGTTTCTTTCTGCAGCTTCCAACATCTGGGCAGAGGACAGGATTTCCCCAGAGGCTGACTTATACAGCCAAGTGTAAACACTTAGCATATAATGCAACTTCTGTCAAAGTTTGCATTAAGCCATTGGATTGCCCCCACAGGGCCCACCAGAATACTTAGGGTATGGCTACACTGGCACTTTACAGCGCTGCAACTTTCGCGCTCAGGGGTGTGAAAAAACAACCCCCCTGAGCGCTGCAAGATACAGCACTGTAAAGCCTCAGTGTAATCAGTGCCGCAATGCTGGGAGCACAGCTCCCAGCGCTGCAAGCTACACCCACAGAGGATGTGGTTTACCTGCAGCGCTGGGAGAGCTCTCTCCCAGCGCTGGCGCTCCGACCACACTCACACTTCAAAGCGCTGCCCCTAAATTTCAAGTGTAGCCATACCCTTAGAGAAATATTTGTGCCAGGATAAATAACTACATTAAAAAAACGCATGATGAGGACATTTAGGTTGCAAAGTCAAGTACTCAAAAATTGTGATATGTTTAAATGTAGATTGTCCATAACCTACGCCTATGCAGATTTTAGCCCTTTGCATGTATATGTTTAATTATATGATCACATACCATTTCCACAAGATCCTACATCATTCAATACACAAGACTGGTGCTGCTCAGGGACTGAGGCAGTTCATATCATTCAGTCGATCTTACCTTATTTACTGTAGACTAACCAAAGTGGACAGGCAAATATCACCTCATAGGGCAGGCATAATATCAGAGTGCCTCACAAATGTTAGTGTGCTTATCTCAGTGGAGATGAATTTGTTATCTTCCCCACTTAGGAAAATAAGAAACTGACTCACTGGCAGAGTCATGATTTGAAATCTGATCATGATTCAACTCTATATTCATGCCTCCAGATCACGCTGCCTTACTGCCTGGGTACCCACAGCTCCTGTTAACTTCAGTTGAAGGTGTGAGTGCTAAGCACTTCTGCCTATTCAGACCCCAGGTGGCTCAAAGAGACACCCAGAAAAAGAGGAACATGATTAGTGGCACTTAACAAAATTTTGTCTTAAAAGACTTCCTCAGTAACACACATGAGCTATGGCACAAGCTGGGATAACAGGGCTCTCCTGTCTGGCATTCACCTGTCTTAAATCACCATCCTTTCATCTTCCTGAAGTTCTCTATTTTGTTCTTTTCACTCCTACCAACTTCTAGTAGAAGGGGGGAAAGGGATCCTATAGACATCTTCTTTCACTACACAACCCTGATTCAGTCCCTGAGCACTGTCCATTCTGTGCACTGCAGGAAGGAGTCCTGGGGGGAAAAAGGTTAGTATGTGCATAATACATAATGATCACAAACAGGCTGAATTAGGGTTGCCAAGGCAACCTGACATTCCCCAACTTCCAAGAGCTTGACTCTGCCACCTAAGCATTCTTTTAACAATGTAGTTTCCTAGGCTGTTTAAAAGTAAATACATAAAGCAGTAAAAACAAGATAACACCCATCTGCCTGAGATCATGCATCACTGGTAGAGTCTGAACTCTGAACCTTCTGCAATGTAGTACAATTGAGGTGTGAGACTCACTATATTATGACAGCAGCAAAAAGGCAGTTACTTTTAGGTGAGGCTTGATGGGGTCATGTACTGAGTTGGGGGGGAAACACAGCCAAGCCTAGCTCCCCCCACAGAAGATGTGGAGCAACTTCCCCACATGGTGCCCCCAAGGAAGGGGTTGTCAGGGGAAGCCTGTCTTGCTCTCCCCACTCCCAGAGAGGTTATTGCTACCTGGGGTTCCCAGAGCAGTACATTCCATTGTTGCATTGGGAATGGCTTGGGAACACTCTTAGATTAGAATATTCATGTTCAGTTATTTCAATAGGCTACCAAAAAAGTTTCCTTGAGGAATGCAAGCTACAGATGGAAAGTAGCAATTTTCATAAGTTTCTCCCAACCATATCTTAATGGAATTCAGTGGGACCAATAAAGGCAGATTTCTGGCCTCAAGACTCTTTCCCCTTACCAAGTTTTAAAAGGTCTGCTGCAAACATGGCTTTGAAATACTCAAAGGTCCGAGAACAACTTATAATTCAGAGTGTTAGGCAACTTAGACATAGGTTTCACCACTGGCTCCCCCATAATAATTAATTTTACTGTAGAACTGAGAAGTAAGACACTTACTCTGAAACTCCAAGAATACGAGGCTCAGCCTCATCACTTAGTCTTAGTAGTCTGATAGAAAATATGCTGTGACTAGGAGAAACAAACAAGTTTTCATTGTCAACAATCTGACTTCCAACTAAAATTATGTTCAACTTTACCGTGTTTTTAAAAAACAAAAAACCCACAAGTTGAGTGGAGTTAATACGTACAAGAATTTTTTTTATTTTGTCTGACACTTAAGGAGAATATTTGTAATGCATTAATTTGAACAGCCAATAAAAATTGATACAGTATTTGATAATACCATTAAAAAACCAAAGAGATAAATAGAGGTTACTTGAAGTATGGGAGTCAAGGGTGAAATTTTAATTAGATGCTCCAGATGGGAAAAAAAATGGTTTTCGGGATTCACACAGACTGTTTGGCTTAAGTGGCATAAAGAAATCTACTGATCCATGATAGATTCATTTTTGGATCCCTGAACACAAGGACTTCAGACAGGAACTAGATCTTACCCTGTGTTCGGAACAACTCCCTGAAAACAGAGGGAGTAGAAGGAGAGGAGGAATCTGTCAGTCTGATAATTCATCCTGGTTTCTAGCACATGTATCATTTAGTTATTGTTCAGTTTACCCAATAGCCTGTAAGGTTTTCCTGGTGCATTAACAACAACATTTTAATATCACAAGAAAATCCTAAATCAACTAAATACCTCTGAAATAACCAGGCATTAGTGCTCTGACAGTTATACTCTGGCTGTCAAACCAAAGAGGGAAGCAAAATTTCAGAGTTAAGAATGTTCTGCTCCCAATTTCTCCTGCACAGTCTGAGCACCCCAGTTAATCTCTGCTAAGTAGTTTGGCAGAAAGGCACTCCAACAGTCAATCATAATTCCTGAAGGAATTCGTTTTGGTGTGTACAGGTCGTGAATTACACTCATAAATTAACTGAAGTTAGTGTATTCTCTGGAGCACCAGTGTAACTGTTCCATGCATGAAGTTCTGCTAAGAAAGCAGATTGCTTTGTTCTGCATTAGTCTAAGTAGTGTTCAATTTAATTTTTTCAACAAATCTGTAAAGTACAAGGACATATCTATAGTTACAGGCAGCAAACCTTCTACTTGAGTGCTGGTTCATTCTAGTGCAAGCCAAGCTTCGGTTCTTGTTTCCTATTTTTAGTATTTTGCAAGCCTCTTCAGTGCTCTGAACGTTGATCCACTTTAAGTCTGCAGAAATAGACTTGTTTACAAATATATCAAGTCATTAATATTTGTACAGGACAACCAATGTCACAAAAGTAATGTCGTTACCTTTTATATAAGAGTTTCCCCCTTGATCCTCACAGATTTTTAGAACTTTGCGTTTTTGATTTTTTGATATAGCCAATACATCCATAAGGTCATATACATACTCATTATAAATTTCACAGAAGGAAACCCACACCGAAGACTGTGTTCTCTGATGCTTAGTCCCATCGGCGTCAAGTAAAACAGAGTCCTCCACTGTTAACCATAACAAAAAAAAAAAAAAAATTTATTCAAGCACCTTATCGGCAAGTCTGAAATTGTTCAGCAGCCTCTGAAATTCAAACAGCAGGAAGTCCCTATTATACATAATTTTGTACACAAAATTTAGCTTTGTTACTTCTCCCAATTTTTTCGCAAATACTTCCTGGTTTTCCTATTTTCTCCTCTTATGCCAGCCACCAATTTGATGTTTCTAACCACAAGTTCTGACCAAACCTTTTTGCCTAGCAAACTAAGCCACTACTTAAATGTGGCAAAGATATCCAAGAGGATTTTAAATTTCTCATATCTCTTCTATATTTCACACTCTGAAAGTGAGTTAAATCTCCAAAGCTTAGAATTTTTGAAGAAAATTTTCTATTGGCTGCCAATTACAAGATTCTCTGCTTCCACTCCCCTCCATTCTTAAAATGATTCCAGCAGACACCTTCATTTTCACCACATGAATTCAAGTATACTTTACCTAGCGGGTCAGAAGGCAGACTTGCTGAAGTACAGCTGCTAGAAGACACAGATTCCAAGATACATAACGACTCACTCTGAATTGTAGATTTCAAAGTATCTTCCGTGTCCTTGAGAAAATAAAAAAGTTGTTATAGCCAATTAACAGTTGAAGAAACAGTGCAGTGATGATGTTATGCTGGGCTTGTCTTCACCAATACTAGTTTTTGAAAGAGATTATTTAAATTACAAGCAACAAAAACAATTCAGAAAGATCATAATTGTAGTTTTTGCAACTAAGAAAACTGTAGCCATGAAGCAAAATCAGAATAGAACTCTTTTGTTAAGCAAAAATTTATATTCATAGTAATCGTTTCTTGGCCCCTAGCTGGCAGCCACTATTTTTAGTGGAAGTTTTACATTTGCAACAGCAGCAATAGTAATGAGGCTAGCATCAGATTGCCACAGTCTCTTTTCTTAAATATTGTCCCCACCTGCTCCCCCATGCCAATAACGTGATCTTCAGCATCCTGAATGGAGCTCCAGGCATCTCCTTCTCCTCCCACAAGTATATTTCATCATTCCTCTATTTTGACCCTGCTGCAGTTATCATTCTTCAGTTAATATTTCACATAGATGGGAAATAGACAGGTAAGTATATGTAGACTAATTGCTGTTAAAATATGTAAGCTTCCTCTACATGTTCAAAAGTAACAGAACAGAACTTCAGATTCTGATTTCTCACACAAAGAATATAATTTGTCACTATTGGGAAGTCAGAGGTGTTTCATCTAACAAAATGTAAACAGTGAACTTTCAATAGTAAACCAGTAAACAAAGTGAAAATTTACTAAAACAGTAAAGATGTCCACTCGTTTAAAAAAATGGTTAGGTTAAAAAACCTACCTGAAAGGAATTTTTGTAAGTACAAGACTGTAGACACAGAGAAGTAATACTCTTCATAATAAAGTAGTTAGAGATGGGATAGTACGGGACCATTCAGATATACATGTCAACCTATGACTGAACTACAAGGAGTTTTCAAGGAGTTCAGAAAAAAAAAGTTTCACCAGTAATAGACTAGAATGATAATCTAGTGGTCCCTTCTGCCTTTAATTCAATGAACAGGACAAGTGCCTGGAATATACCTGCTCTGAACATAGCGATATTACAGATTTGAGATGTTCCCAGAACTTGATCAATATCAGTGGTTTTCAAACTGCAGGTCACGACCCAGTACTGGGTCGCAAAATGTAAGGCACTGGGATGCAGCAGCTCTGGTCAGCACGGGCGACCGCTTTGTTAAAAGTCCTGTCAGCAATGCTGCCTGGCTAAGGCAGAGTAGTCCCTACCTATTTAACACTGCATCCCAGAAGTGACCAGCAGCAGGTCCAGCTCCTAGACTGAGGAGGGGGAAATCGGGGAGTAGCGTGGGGCTCCACACACTGCCCCCATCCCAAGCACTGAGTCCACACTCCCATTGGCAAGAAACTGGCCAATGGGAGCCGGGGGGGGGGGAAGGGGGAGGGAAGAGGGCAGTGCCTGCAGGCAACAGCCATGCGGCGTTGCTTGCGCACCTCTGTCTAGGAGCCAAACCTGCTACTGGCTGCTTCTGGGGCACAGTGTGGTCTGCAGTGCCAGGACAGGCAGGAAGCCTGTCTTAGCACCCCCGCTGCACCACTGACTGGGAGCCACGCAAGGTAAGCCCACTCCCCAACCCTGCACCCCAATCCCCTGCCCCAGCCATGGGCCCCCCCAAACCCAGAGTCCCTTCCTGCACCCCGAACCCCTCATCCCCAGCCCCACCCCAGAGCCCTACCCCAGCCCTGAGTCCCTCCCACAGCCCAAACTCCTCATCCCCAGCTCCACTGGGTCATAGGCATCAACAATTTTCTTCTACTGGGTCACCCAAAAAGAAGTTTGAAAACCACTGATCAATACAGAAGGGGTTTGTCAAATGTAGATTTCAAAATTACCCCATATTTTGGCTTCAAATTTGGCTTCAAAAAACAAAAAGCTGGCCCTGGTGTCATTAAAGTCCCACAGCTTGTTCAGATTTTTCCAAAGTAATATATTCTAGCATCTCTCTTCCTCTGCCCTGCACACACTTGTTTGCATAATAATATTCTCATCATGAAGAGCAACCTTCCCATAGGACACCACTAAAACTCCATAGTAACAGAAGGAATGAAGCCTTCGCAATTCAGAGGGAAGTTCACAAGGTTTTGCTGTATGCACTAAAATATAAGATAGACGCAAGTTGTCAGGTTACCATTTATCTGCTATTCATAAAAGACATCCTCATCAAGACCTGTAGTGAATTCCTTTATGAGCTCTCTTGAATGTGTTATGGCAGCTTTGGCATTGTAACACTATAATAGCTTGTTTTCCTTCCTATTTCTTTTGTAAGTTTCAGTTTTGCTAACACCAGATTGCTTGAAAGCCTTATGACAAGAATTCAGAGTGGAGTCATTGTTTAGATTACCATAGTGCCTAGGAATCCTAGTCATCAACTAGGACTCCACTATGATAGCAGCAGTATAAATACAAGATTAAATAGATGATACATAGCTAGATCGATCGATCTTTGGAGAAGGGGCTAAGTATAAGACAAGAGATCACAGATAGATGGGGGAGGCAGAGGCACTAGCTTTCTAATATGCAGAGGGGGTGCTTGACCCCCCCAGCTCTGCCCGAGGCCCCACCCCCACTCCACTCCTTCCCCAAAACCTCCACCCCTGCTCCACCTGCCTCTGCCCCTTCTCCCAAGCTCCCATCCCCCCCCAGACCCCATTCCACCCCCTTCTCCAAGATCACTCCCCATTTCTCCCCTTCAGTCTCTCTTCCTCTCAGCACCTCCTGTACACCATGGAACAGTTGATCCACAGTGGGCAGGAGTTGCTGGGAGGGAAGGAAAGGCGCTGATTTGAGGGGCTGCTGGCAGGGGGAGGCGCTGGGGAAAGGAGGGAGCTGGCTGCTGGTGGGTGCTTAGCACCCATCATTTTTTTTTCCTCTGTGTAAGTGTCAGCGCCTATGCAGGAGGGAAGAGCACAAGGAAGCAGTAAGACAATACTTCTTGTCTGACAGGAAGTGGTACCAGTGGCCTAACTGCAGTTAATTTTTTGCTGGCATCATGGCAAAGAAGAGATTTAAAGAGGGGTTTGTAGGATAGTGTAGTTTTGCAAATGTTTATGAGGAGCTCCTCCCAATCTTGAGGATCAGCATTGGAGAAAACACAAAGGTACTTCTTTGGCCCATGCCAGTCATGATTGAAAATCTAACAGGTGGGCAATCAGAGACACAGGTCAACATCTTGATAGTGAATGACTAATAGACACAGTGGGGGATAGTCCATGAAGGGCCTTGAAAGTGAAGACAGCAACTTACATTTGACAATACAGAGAGGAAACAATCGAAGCAATAAACTGGGATAATGATCTTTGCAGCAGCATTCTGAACAAATAGGACAAATGCAATTTTGCCCTACTCAAGGCCAGAGGAAAGGATGTTGCTGTAATTAAGATGTGAGAGGCCAGCCTGGACAACAGTTTTAGCTGGGTGGATGTAAAAGAAAGGCTGTATCTTAGAGATGTTGTTATACAGAAAGAATCTGCAAGACTTCAGGTCCTCACATCCAGGATATATTCAAGAGGTCTGAATCATAGAAGATAACCAGATTACAAGACTGAGTGACAGGTAGGATGGGGGTGTTGTCCATAGTGACTAACAAAAAGAGCTGGGAGAGGGAGGGAAAACTTGGGAAAAAGATTAAGAACTCTGTTTTAGTTTTTCTGTGCTTCAGCCGACGGCTCGGTGTTCATCAGAAGATAACGGATATGCTGACATTTTAGTTTGGACTGGTCTGGTGCAGAGTGGAAGAAGATCGGTGAACTGTCAGCATAGAGATGGTAGTTGAATCTGGGTCATTAGTTCTGTTCTACAGTTGAGCGTATCTGCTAATACACGATTAAGCTCTTACCCTTCCTTTTCCATAAAGAGGAGGACTGATGTTCATAATCCCATAGCATCCAAATCACTACAGCCATTCAAGTAGAGATAAATGAAGCAGACAACAGTTTAACTGACGGAAAGTTTGGGCAGTACAGACTCTCTCTTCAGAATAAGGTACAGGAGGCTGGTCAAGTTTAAGGAACAAACAAAAGCCTTTCAAATCACACTCTCTAGAAAAGGAATGGTTAAGTACTTAATTTTTTTACTCCTGGTGTAATTCTCCACCACTGCACACATGCAGAATTTAAGTTCCCCCACAGAAAAATGACTGACAGGGAAGCAAAGGGAAGTCACAACAGCAGTCATGCAACCTTCCCTAACAGTATGTTTCCTCCTCCACCTGGACCACCTCGACGAGCCATTCGCACCCAGATCCCCACCCCACCGAGCCCCAAACAGTTGCACCTAGATCCTTACCCAATTGAGACCCATTCCCCCAGCATCTGGACAACCCCCCTCTGCTGAGCCCTAACTGCCTTCACCTGGACCCCCCTGTAGAGTCCCATTACCACTGCACCCAAAAACTCACAACAAGCCCCTGGTGCATCCAGATCCCCTCCACACCCAGATCCCCCACTGAGTCTCCCACATCCAGATTGCCCTGCCAGAACTCTTAACCCACACCTGGATTCCCCAGCACCACCACCACCCACACACTAAGCCCCTCCACAGTTGGATCCTGCCTTGCTGAGCCTGCCCGCCCGCCCATACCTGGTGCACCTGGCATGGAGGGGGGAGGGCCTTGGAGTGTTTCTAGGGCAGGCCTAGTCCTTGCACTGTGACAGAATTGGGTGCAGCCTCACCGCTGAGTCCATGTCCCGGTGGGAAAGGGGGAAAAGCTGCACAGTGATCTCCCACCCCTGTTCAGCCGGTAGCCTGCGCTCCCCAATGCCATGCTGGAGCCTCCACATTTATTTGACAAATAAAATTTGCGGAATGTTAAAATATTGTGCACAGAATTTTTTTAAATCCAGAATGCTCTCAGGAATAAAAATTTGTCTACTAATCCTTCCTGGAAAAAGTTTTGATTATCTCTATTTTTAGTAGTACAAGACTCCCACTAATGATTTAGTACTACTTTGACACCTTTTTCTCACTGACCTTTTCTCCTACATCTTTCACATTTTTTCATTTGATGTTCTCTGATCCATATTTAACATTTTATTAAAGATTGAGCCATCAAGCTTGGATTTGCAGGGTTTGAATGAGCTGCTAAAATAATTTCTGTTCTCATTTGTTGAGGAGTAAGTGTCTGACAGATAACTGGACTGCTTCAAAAGCTGGCATGGCTATTGGAGACAATGGAAAGGACCGTTGGGAGAAAAAATAACCCACTAAACCACCTCACTAATCTCAGTCATTCAGGTATATTTTGGCACAAGAGACATTGGGCTGAGCATAATAAATTTTTAAAATGTCAGAGCAAGTACACATTTTGAGTTTCAGACTGATAGCATTATCAACATATATCAAAGAGGACCTTAGGGTGAAAGCTCTGAAATGCACCAACTTGAGAGCTTCGACTCTGCACTGAAATTTCATTGGGATTAGGATACTTTTGATTTTATTTATTTTTTAAAACCAGAAAACATTTCTATTCTTTACATAAAACCTTAGTCATGCTGGAACTGAATCATTTTGATAGCCTAATTTCAACTTCACATACATTTTGAGAGCAGAAACCAAATCTGTACACTACTTTTTATTCAAGGGATGTTACAGCTAGACACTCATCTAAGATGAAGGAGATCAAGGTTCTATTGATGTTATCTTGAGAACCATTACACAATAAACTGGAGATGACCCTCAACAGTATAACATTAGCAGGTTTCAAACTAATGTTTGAATATTTTTCACTTCTGTTTCCCCTGTCTGTAGAGGACTTAGTTTCCATAAAGTTCTCATTAAAAAGTTTAACCTATACTGCATGTATGACCTGCTGCTCTTATTCTTTGAAGTCTTCCTATCTTAATTGACACTACGGAGCCTGCACAAATCTGGAAATGGAATTCACTACAGCAGCAGAGCCTTGTAAGAAAGTATTAAGCAGCTTTTTAATTAAGGGGAAGATTTAGATGTTAGCTTAGGTAACAAGGAAGTATTTGGTTACTGACCTCTTTCAGAGAAGCAAGAACAGCAGCTTTTATAATTTCCTCTTGTTTAACCTGTGTCACATCTAGCTTCTTTACATCATTGCTTAAGTATGGTTTCAAGTTCATCTTCAGATACTGTCTTCCTCTTATGTGGTGAAAGATCATATCAAGAGAACGAGGCAAAATACCACCATCTTTTGGAGAACCTGTGAAGAAAAGTAAGTGTATTATACATAGCTAGTCTCACTAAAAGTGTTAATTGGATTTTATGAAAGTTGTAACATTTGCTTTTGTTACCTTGAATAGTGAATGTTTTGCCTGCATTAGTAACCCCATAGGTAAACACCAGTCCATTTGCTCCATCAATGTAAGCTTTTACTATCTCTTTCATTGTGCCTTCAAAAAAGTCACTTTGAGTAGTTTCTGGACCAAAGACCTAACCAAAAAAAAACAAACAAAACACAAGAGTTTTCAAATGATATCTGGAGCAGCTGAAACATGGATTACTAAATGGTCTAAAGAACTTTTGTTTTTACCATTCACTGTTGAGTAATAAGGTAAATTAGTTGTACAGAGAAAGTTGAACTAACAATACCAGCTTCATTGTCTGGATCCCCTATAACTGATCACAAGTTTCTGTTTAGCTCCAGGTCATGCATGTTTAATTCCAGCTACTGAGAAAAATGCAAGCCTGCATTTATTTCTGACCACCATTCACCTGGCAAGAACTAAGAATAGCCTGAGCTCATCACATGCCAAGTATCCTGGAAGAAGGCCAATACAAGTATAGAGGAATAGGAGGGAGCCATATGGAAATGTGAATCTACAAGTCAAAATTTACTCAGAGAAAGACCAAGTCTTAAATATGAAGCTATTTAATAAGTTATGCAAACCACTTTCTCTTGATACTGGGAGAACAGAAGCTCCTGTAGTCCTTACTGGATTTTGCATTCATGTGTCAAGTAAAGAAAAGCTAGGCTTAAGGTTTGAAAGGGATAAGCCATAAAGCTTCCATACTCTCAAATGGAAATACACCTTTCTAGATGCCAGTTTTAAGTAACACATTCTTACAATACCTATACATCCAATTACGATCTAGAAGGATAGTGAAACCACAAAAATGTATGTGGTCACACTATTTTCTTGTGCTATGTTTTTTCATATAAAATTGCCTGTAAGCAGCTTTTGTAAACACCATTTAATCAAAGAAAGCAATACGATTACTGCATCAATTTCTTAATTAGACAAGAGAAGCATTTGCATGAAAATATAGCCTTCCTGATGAATTAACAGTGAATATGAATCCTATACATTGTGTTTTGTTTCAAAGGCAGCTGAGAAGATACCACAAGTAATTCAAATGTGAAAGGTCATAGTTAACAAATTATACAAACCGAAACACTTTCACTAGAACTAAAACTGGAAAAACAAGCCACAACTTTGGTTTCCTATAGAGTAAAATTGCTTTCCTATTAAAGATCATAGCATGAAAGTTAGCCTACCTTAGTGAAGGTGAACTGGTGTACAGACTGTCCAATCCCCTTTTCTCTGTTCTTCATGGTAAAGGATTCTTTGGGTGCCTGTAGAGTTACTGTTTCTGGATTTTCAATAATTACACAGTCCTAAAGCAAAGACATAGAAGTTGTTCTTTCTAAAATAGCTTTCCAGAACTACACATCTTTGTCTACCAGAGCTTAACATTGTAAAAAATAGGTTTTAAAATATTTAAGAGATACATTACAACTTTAAAGGGACAATAATATAAGATTTGAACCAAAACATGGGCTTTGTAAAAGCTTACCTTTTACAATACCCAAGACCATTAAAAATGTTGCCAGGATCCCCTCCACCCACTCCTATTTGCAGGGCTGGCGCTTCCACTAGGCAACCCTAGGAAGTCGCCTAGGGTGGCAGGATTTGGGGAGCAGCATTTTGCCACCCTCAGCGGAAATTCGGTAGCGGGGAGGGGAAGGGGGGTGTCCTTCTGCTCCGAGTCTTCGGCAGCGGGTCCTTCACTCGCTCCAGGACCTGCTGCCAAAGTACCCCGAAGATGCGGAGCAGAAGGACCCCTGCTGCCTAAGCTCAGAGGAGGAGCACTGCCGCCTAAGGCAGCAAAAACCATCGAGCCGCTCCTGTTTATTCACAACACACACTCCAAACACCTGTAGAGTTTGCAACCCAAGCTCTTCAGTATTGTACTCATGCAAGAGAACCTGTAAACAAGATGGATTAGAAACTGACTAGTTTTCTCCATATTTTGTTTCTGGACAAAATGTAAACTATGAACTGCCTAAACAGAGCATAAACTGGATTTGAAGAGTTTCAGTTTGAATGATGTTATTTATAACCTAGGAAAGGAAACTTGTAGAGTTTACATGATTTAAACTTCTGCCTCTTCAGTATTATCAGACCATAAGATAATCCATTTGATAACTGTGGTAGTTAGAGCTGAGCAGATTATTTTTCTATTAACTGGCAGCTCTGAAAGACTAGGTTCAACTCAAATTGAAAGCAATTTTTTTTAAATTCTTGGTAAATTGGAAGTCAATAAAAATTTCATTTCAGGTTGAATGAATGTTTTGTTTAACCTAACCTAACTTACTTTAAAAGATTAGGTGGAAATGGTAGTGCTCATATACCCAGTAGCCTAGGTGTTACAGCATGCAGCTAGGATGTGGGAGTACCAAATTCAAATCTCTAATCTGGAGCAGGGACTTGAAATCAATTTCCCCGCTGAGGGCCCTAACCAGAAGGCTACTGGCTATTTTGCTTTGGCTCTTAATCTCTCTTGTTGAAGCTGTTCCACTTTGTATAAATAAATCAATATTCATTGGAGCTGGAACTTGAACATGGATCTCCCACCTCTCAGCAAAGTGCCCTAACCACTGGTACAAAAAGGGAGGGGTGGCAGGGCCTAAGTAACCACATGCATCTAGACCAGAACATCTTTTTGGGGGTCCAAAATTATTTGACAAGTTTGTCAAAATAGTTTCAGTCAACCCCAAACTGCATTTTTTGGCAAACAATACATTTGTATGGAGAATTTCACCCAGTTCTAGTGGCAAGAGCACATGACTGTGACTGATGTAGCAGAATTAATTACCTTGCACGACACACAACGCATGGAATATTACCATCTATTGTTTTCCTATTGCCTGGACAAGTTTTACCAGTGCACAGCAGATATTTATTTTCTCTGTGTTCAACTTTAAGTTACCTGTCACATATTTTACTTTAACTGAAAAATCTCTGAGATTAAGAGTCAGACTTCATACAGTAGCCACATTCAGAACAGTTTATTGGACAAAATTTAATATGCTGATCTTGTTCTGGTTTGGCATTCCACATTTACCAAAACTGTATTGTGGGAATGAGTGAGACAGTAAAGACTGCTGATAAGTCACATATTTCTACGAGATAGAATTAGCACTTTTCCTCATCATTAAAGTTTAGAATGCCTCAGAAGTGACATCTAGGTTACAGAATTTAGAAACTGAAAACTCACAGAAGCTTTTTCTATTTTAGAATTCTTGAGATGAAACAAGTGTTTTCCACGGAGGACAAAAAAATAATAAGTCATTAATGGACAACAACTAACCTGAGATTCATTGCTTTCAAGCTCTCCTTTAGAGAAGGGTCTGACTCTCAAGTAGACTTTCAAAGGTTGATATATCTGCTCATTTGAAAAATATATATAGTTACATCTATAGGCCAAAGACTCAGGATTCCAGAGTTTTTGTTTTTACCTGCTTAACATCTCTAATGTTTTTCCCCACACCTCACCATTCCATCTCATGCCAGCCACATTACTGTGACTTTGGTACTAATATCCTTCCATTCATCTTCAGGTCTTCTCCAAACTGTCCCTTATGCCTAGAACGCCTACTGCGCTAAAACTACCCACCTCTTTTCATTCAAATTCTTTAAAAGTTTATTTCACGCAGCCAGCTCAAGGTTCATCCATCAACAGCACATTATATATTTATTTTACACAAAAAACTGCACTGCTTCCACCTTCTGGTCACTCCACACATTGTACCTAAGTTGTGTTGCTCATATAATAAATGGAAAGTTTGTAGTCTAGTTTTATACAGTGCAAGGCACACTACTGGGGCTCAACAAACAAAAAACATCTTGCCCCTATCGCCAAGCCACAAACCCTTTATCATCCCTTCAGAAATGTTCATGGAGGAAGCCTTCTTGGCTGCTGGAAAATCCAGGATCTCCCCTTCTAGATACTAAAAGGAAAAAAAACCCCACCCAACTGGGTCTCCCCACTGTTCTGTATTAGACAGAGGGATCTCTACGAGCCTTCCCTTCCCACTCAGCTATGTGAACAGAAGAGGTACACTAGAGTTTCCCCATCTGCTAACCTGTCCATTTAGCACCTTTCATTACCACAACTCTTCAGACTACTCCTTTCATCACCACTCTGCCAAAAAGGCAGAACCGACAGAGTGCTGACCAAAAGGCACCGAAGCAGTAAACCTGCTGCTGTAGGATAGCATGACCAGTAGAAGCAAATTCCAAGGCCAGATCTCGGCATAATGCAATAGTTATATTACAAAGTTAAAAGGCTTGCAGGCCAAGTGCAAGAGCATATAACCGTTTGGGACTCATGATAAGAGTGAGATAGTTTGAACTGGGCATACTCCAGATGGGTGCTGTGCAAACTTGCATGTGTACTTCTGCACTATACTGCAATCCTTTAGTTCCTCAAATGCTTAAGACAAATGTTGTAAGTACCAGTTAAAATGTTAATTTGCTGCAGGACATGATCTGTTTCTAAGTAAAGGGAAAAGGAAACAGACTTGGAAAAAGGGAGGGAGTTCAAATACAGAGATAAACTTGTTATTGAGTTGTTGCTACTTAAATGCAAAGGCATCATTAGAAAAAAAATGATTACAAACACACCCCCACCTCCTGCTGCTGTTCATCAGCATTAGGTATCACTGACGACTCCATGGGTGAGGTTTTACCCATTAAGTCCTCATAACAGGTGAAGCCCAACACATCACATACTGCTGAGGATGCACAGCTTCCCTC
This sequence comes from Chelonoidis abingdonii, assembly GCF_003597395.2. Taxonomy (NCBI): domain Eukaryota; kingdom Metazoa; phylum Chordata; order Testudines; family Testudinidae; genus Chelonoidis; species Chelonoidis abingdonii. The sequence continues at coordinate 232,177,837 of NC_133770.1, forward strand.
CTCATAGTCCATTCTCTTATCCTGTTCACACTGAGAGGAATAAGAAACAAAACACACATGCTCTCACATGCAAATAGTGGAGAGTATGCAAGAAACAAGCAAGGTTTTTAAATTTAAAAAAGATGTATATGTACACACACACCTCCTGAAGGGGGAGAGGGTGAGGAAGGAGGGAGATCTAAAGACATGACCCCCAGAAAACTTGTAGTTATTCACCCTTTAAAAATGCTCTGCAACATAAGAAGCACATTTTTAAAACTGCAGATAGCATAAAGAGTCTGCAGGAAATCCAAACCATTTACTATCTACAGTACCAGACCAGCAACATGGGCAGTCCTGTAAATAGGTACATCTGAAGGTGATAGTTAGCACTTCTACCATTCTCTTTCCTTCGCAGCTGTCAAGAGGAGCTCTCAAAATGTTGGTGACTCACAAAGTGAGGGTGCTCAGCACCCTAACAAGATCAAACTCAGTGAGCTCAACTCTGCCCGCACTCCTACCCTTATGCAGGGCTCCCACCGACTGCAGCTGGAGAACACGTGGCACAAGGATGCAAGGGGCAGAGTTTGGCCCTAATGAACGGAGTCATAAATCTCTTCAGAGCCCGCTCTGCCCCCACTAACAGAAGCGAAGCAGAGGCAATGCCCTCCCCAAGGGTCCAGTCACTCAGTGGCAGAGCCAGGAACTGCACCCAGAGCTGCCTGTGACAGAGGGAGAGCAGCTGGACACCGAGCCTAGGTGAGCGGAGGGAGCGGCGCCCGGCCAGGGTCTGCCTCATCATAGGCTGGAGACGCGTGAGGCGCTACTAGCTTCTCCCTCAGCCGCCCCGGGAGAGTAGCGGGGCTGCCAGCTGGGGACTCAGAGATGCGGAACACCTGCAAGCACCAGCAGCCAGGGAGCTCCCGAGCCCGGTTCCCTGCGCGGGGGAGGGGACGTGCGCCCGCTCTCAGAGTGTGTGTGTGTGTGTGGGGGGGGTGATTCCAACCCCTCCCACACGCCACCTAGGGAGAGGCAGATTACGCAAGGCTGGCGTCGCGCGCAGCTCGCGGGCTTTCCAGCCCCGCCCGCTCCACCTCCTCACGCGCTCTAACCACCGCACTCTCTGCTTGCCCCCACCCGCCGCCTTTTTTTAGCGCGCGCGGGCCGGCAAGGCGCTGGTGCCGCCTCCCAGCGGGGCAGGGCAGGGCAGCGATGCCAGCGTCTCCCCTGATTGGCCGCGGGCCCGGCCCGGCGCGCAATAGGAGGCGCGTGCGGGGGGGGTCCCGCCAATGTTGCCGCCCGAGGGGTGGTTCGTCTTACACCTGCCAGCGAGAAGCCCGTTGTGACGGTTGGGGACGGGGATGGCTCTAAGCACCTGGACGCCCCCGCACTGGGCTTCCAGTTACCGGTTCCTCTTTCCAGGGTTGACGGGACAATTGTACCGGCCTGAGCTCGGGGGGAACGTCTGGGGGGCAGGGCATTAGGTACCCGTCGCTAAGGTCCCTCCAGGGCCTGCCTGGTACCGATGGATCCGCTGTTCGGCCAGCCCTGGGGGCTGAGCCCTGCGTTCACATGGGCACCGCATGGGCGGCGGCAGCACCCGGCCGTTTCCCCAGCCATGGAGTCACCCCCGCCAGGGACCGCTTCTGGCCTGGAATATTTGTCTCCACGCGCCTCGGCAGGCCTCGCTAGCGGGGCTACCAGCACGGGCCCAGCGGCAGCTGTGACTTGACCTGAGCCCGACACAGAGCTCACGCGTGGGAGGTCATCAAAGGCGCCTGCGAAGCGACTGCTGGGCAATGCCGAAGCGGGCCGGAGTCCTGTCGCTCACCGACCCACGTGGCGAGCAGGCTGGATGTCCAGCAGGGGGCAGTGGCGCACAAGCCAACCCTTCGTAAAGGAAACGTGAGGTGGAGAAGCCCTAACAGTGGAGCTTCCCAGCCATTTTTTTCAAAGTCTGGCTGAGCCTGCATTTTTATCACGGTCTAAAGCTAGTGGCAATATTGTGGTTGCAGGAATATTAGGGTGAGTAACTGTTAAAATGCAGGACTATAGATTGAGATTACCACTCTTTGGCCTGGTCTACACTGGGGAGAGGAGGTAGATCTAAGTTACACAACTTCAGCTACTTGAACAACAGTAGCTGAAGTTGAGGTACTTAGATCAACTTACTGTGGTGAGTCCACTGCTGCCCCTCTCCTGTTGACTCTGCCTGCACCTCTCACCAAAAGAGTACAGGAGTCGACAGGATCACGCACGGGGGTCGATTTATCCCGGTGATGCAATAAATCGACCTCCGCTGCATTGATTGCTGCCTACCATTCCAGCAGGTAACAAAGACATACCCAGATTGTTCCTGGGTCTGTCATTGACTCCGGGGCCTGGGCTACAGGTTGATGTAAGGCAGCTTACATTGACCTAAGCATCTACGCTAGTGTTCTTCCTGCCAATTTAACTCCCCCTGCTATGCCAACCCACCGCTCTGAGAGGCTTAAGTAGGTGTAGTTAGGTCAGTGCAGTGTCCGTGTAGACATTATGTTGCTTACATTGCCTGTTGCTGCCTTTGGCAGCCTGAGCCCTGCCAGCCAGTGCCCCATAATGCCCCACTTAAGTTGGGGCAAGCGCTCCTGATGAGGCTAAGCACTACTGATAGGAGCACAATGTGGACACAGAGCCACTTCAATTACTGCAGTGGCTGTAGGTCAACCTAACTTTAGTTGATTTAATTTTGTAATGTAGATGTGCCCTGATCTACACTGAAAACACTGTTAAGTAGTAAGCAGAGCCTCAGAGTAAGCAGGTTAACTTTCATCAGTAGTCTGCTAGTAAATATATCATGGCTGACAATTTGCAAATGACAGATTGGTAGAGTGGTAAGTGATAAGGTAACCATACAGGTCATTCTGGATTGCTTGGTAAGCTGGACCTATTTAAACAAAATCTGTTTTAACACAGCCATATGCAGTTATATATCTGCAAGGAATGTAAGCCATATCTACAGAATGGAGGATTGTATCCTGGAAATCAGTGACTCTGAAAAGAATTTAAAAATCACAGTGGAAAAGCACCTCCATTGAAAAATGAACAAACAAAAAACACCACACACTGAAGCTGCATAAAAGGCACAAAAAGTATTTGAGGAAAGAGTGCCTTATTGTGAGATTTAAAAAGCTCAACCTGTTTAGCTTATAAAAAAATACCTGAGAGAGGACCTGAGTGTAGCATGTAAGCACTTTCAGGGGGAGAAAATAACAGGCACTAAAGGGCTCTTTAATCTAGCAGAGAAAAGTATAACAAGAACCAGTGACAGGCAGCTGAAACCAGACAAATTCTGATTAAAATTTTGTGCTTAATTTCTAAGGATAAAGAAAATATTTGAACAATTAAGGTAAGTGGTGGATTTCTAGATCTCTTGATGGCTTCCTATCAAGCCTGGATACCTTTCTGGAAGTTACAGTAGTAGTTAGTGGGCTCAGTACGAGGCTGCCAAAAGGGATCTGGGGGTCATAATGGATCACACACTAAATATGAGCCAACACTGTAATGCTGTTGCCAAAAAAGCAAACATCAGTCTGGGATGTATTAGCAGGAGTATTGTAAACAAAACATGAGAGTAATTCTTCCGCTCTACTCTGTGCTGATTAGGCCTCAACTGGAGTATTGTGTCCAGTTCTGGGTGCCACATTTCAGGAATGATGTGGACAAATTAGAGAAAGTCCAGAGAAGAAAAACAAAAATTATTAAAGGTCTAGAAAACATGATCTATGAGGTAAGATTTAAAAAGTTGGGTTTGTTTAGTCTGGAGAAGAGGAAACAGAAGGGAATGTAAGTTTTCACGTACACCTCTACCTTGATAACATTTCTAAATATTTTTCTAACATTAGGCTGATTGAGTATATAGTATTTCACATAGAAATAGTGTGTATCAGAAAAGAATTGAAGTTTGAAGATACTAGGTGAAGCCCCATCTATTCTCCAAGCATCCTGCAGGAACAGGCATTTGTTTTGACTTCACAGAGCAACAGGCCCTCAAAAATACACTAGAGTGGTGACATGAACATATCTGCAAGAAGTGAAATTGCCAAGCATTTCTTTCAGTCCTTAACTGAATTGTACAGGGGATTGAATCAAGTATTACAGATTTGTCAAGCTTGACTTCAGTTTTGCAATTAAAGCTTTGTTTTTACCCTTTTACAGTTCGTTGTAATAACCATGAACCTAACATTTGAAATATCAGGTCCTTCCTTCTCTTGAAGATTACTGGAAGATCTTTGAAGGCCCTTAAAGGATATACAAACCAAAAATTGGACCCATGCCCTTTAATTGCTTTATATACAAAAAGGGGGGGGGAGGCCGTTCCTGAATTTTCCCCCTTAACTACACTAGGAATTCAAGTTCTATCTAACGCGGAAGACTTAGGCTAGGTCTATGCTACAGACCTCTATCAGTGTAACTAAGTCGCTCACAGGTGTCAAAAATCCACACATCACAAGTGACCTAATTACACCAACCTAACCCCTGTACAGACAGTGCTATGTCCATGGGAGAGCTCTCTCTTTGACATAACCCACCTACCCAAGAGGAAGCAGCTAACTATGCAAATGGGAGCTCTCCCATCGGCATAGTATCATCTTCAGTAAAGCACTACAGCGGTGCAGCTGCATTGGTCCAGTTGCACCACTGTATGTGAAGACAAGCCCCAAGACTGGTGAAATATCACAAGAGAAAGTTACACTTGGGAGGGAAAGAGTTTAAGGGTATGGCTACACTTTGAAGTGTGAGTGTGGTCAGAGCGGCAGCACTGGAAGAGAGTTCTCCCAGCGCTGCATGTAAACCACATCCTTTACGGGTGTAGCGTGCAGCACTGAGAGCCGTGCTCCCAGCGCTGCCACCTTGTTTACACTGACGCTTTACAGCGCTGTATCTTGCAGCACTCAGGGGGGTGTTTTTTCACACCTCTGAGCGCGAGACTTGCAGTGCTGTAAAGTGTGAGTGTAGCCAAGGCCTAAGTCAGCTGTTTAAAAGCTTTTAACAGGCTATTTAACTTCAATGCTGAATTCACATTTGAGATTAAAGGTGTTTGTTAGATATTCAATATACTCACTGCTTCAGATAAAGTCTCACAATAAGTATTCCCAGGACCTCTTGGTCTTCCTTAACAGGCATGATTTAAAAAAATAATAAAGTTTAGCCTTCCTTTATACATCATAAAGAAGCAAACTAAAGGGGATTTGAGCCTTTGCAGTCCACTGTTAAACCAGACTGTTTCAGGCAAATAAAATTTGCTAGGAAAAATTCTTATTTTAGTTTGAAACATCACATCACACTGCACTCCCTTCTTCAAAATACATTAAAGCAGTTATAAATCAATGGTAAAAGAAAATAATGTAACCTTCACCTCTACTCAGGCTTGGAGTCTTGACTGTTATGCCATTTTGTTTCGGTTCTTTATTCATGAAAGTTTCTAGTCATGATTCTAATCAAGATTCTATTTCACAAAACACAAAGCAACAGTAAAAAAATTACAAATCAACTTTTATTAAAGTAGATGACAGGCGTTTAGGCATCAGCAATAGTAACTTCAACTTCTACACCTGGTTCAATACTGATAGAAGTGATCTGCTTAACAATCTCAGAGGGACTGTGTAAGTCAATGAGACGCTTGTGGATACGCATCTGGAAACGATCCCAGGTCTTAGAACCTTCACCACAAGGTGTTTTCCTAGTAGTGATTCGCAGAGTCTGTTAACAGAAAGTGGAACACTAACCAATAGTGGAAGACAGATTGATGCAGAGGTTTTGATTAGAATCAAAAAAAAACTTTCTATAGCTCTAATGTAATTAAAATATTGCTTGCAGTATTTTTTTTTAAACCGCATACACAATCAAAAATTAACTCTACTTATATATTGATGGCCACCCTCACCCCCTTTTCATAGCTGTCCAAGGAGTCTTAAGTCAAAATGCAAGTAGGAAGGTCAAAATCCTCTTCTGTATTTAACAATTTAGTCATGCTTATGCCAGCTCCTAATCCATTAACTGATTAGAATTTAAATGTTTTAAATCCTGTTTAAATCAGATCACAGTCCTTCTCAATTTTACTATTTGTAATTTACAAATAAAATTATGCAGAATTAATCATGGTTTTCCTGCCTCCTAAACCGTAAGTACCTTAGTAGGCATGCGAACAGGCCCCTTCACTTTTAGATTCTTTTCCTTGGCACCTCTGATCAAATCAGCACAGACTGTAAAAGAATACACAACTATTTAGAAAAAAGTTTTTTTTTTTAATTGAACTAGATACTCCACTTCACATAAAATGTTGGCTCAGAATAGCGTAAGTAACAATCATAGTAATTCAGTTTACAATTTCTCCTCATAGCCAACTATATATGGAATCAACTGCTCATCCCAGAATTAGCAAGTTCACTTGCAATTTTACTTTTTAGGCCTGTCCACAATGGCATTTAGAGTGTTAGATTAAACTCTTAACTCTTGAGCTAGTTAAACTAACATAGTTTAAACACATTTAGCTTTGAGATCATGGACCAGGCATAGCTATTTTAGAACTGTTCACAACACAGATAAAACTTTGTTCAAGAGAGTTAATAGTTAAACAGTTTGGCTAGTATGGATAAAGTAAGTGTTTAAAGCAGGTGAACATAACAAGTTTATTCCTTGGTTTGGTTTAGGTCACTGGCAGAGTAGGTCAATGGCTGTGGTAAAGAATTTTAAACACAATTGACAACTTACCAGCTAATAACTTCAGCTGGCAACTTCTCTAATTGACAAGTTATGTTTTTCAACATTTGAGACTTCAGATCATAAGCAACTCTAAAAAAGTATTACTTACCCTTCTCAAGGGACTTTACATTGCGACTTGTCAAGGTAATTCTAATTCGGTGAATTGCTACTTCCTGTTCCACAGGTGCTTTGCCACTATCTTTAAATGCCTGAAACATTAACATTATGAATATTAGAAATTATAGCTAAATTGGTCAGTATTGCACATATGCTCCTTAAAGCATTCTACCTTCACTAAAATTGAAAACAGACATAGCAAGTTTTTATAACTTTTATTAGAGTCCATATAAAAAAGATGTAGGTATGATTCTGAATGAGGGGAAAAAGGAGGAAGAACAGGAAAGGACAAGAATCTAGTTTCAGAGATGGCATTTTGTACAGTTACTCCAACAATTATCCACCTTGGAAAACATCAGAAGCGCCCCTTTAACCATATTGGGCAAGTCTACACTACAAAATTAAGTTAATGCAAGTTATTTGGACATAGAGCTACTGCAGTACAGGCGAGCCTCATCTTACCCCGGGGTTACGTTCCACTGTCAGCACGTAAAGTCAAAGTTACATTGAGTGTAATGGCAGGCGGAATCACCCGCACTACAGGTACAATATTAATTTGTTATTTTTCTCTTTTTTTTGTTTCTGCCAACTGCGCAAAGCTGAATTCATGCATGTTAAATGTGCTTAAGATGAGACTTGCCTGAAACTGAATCAGTTCTACACGTATACACTATGCTCCTTGTGTCAGCTGTGCATGTCCTCACCAGAAGCACTTGCACCAATTTAACTGGCAGTGTGGGACATTGCGGGATGGTTTCTGAAAGGTAGCAGGTCTATGTAAGCAACACATCGTCTACACTGAGGCTTTATCAACCTAACTACAACTTAAGGGCTATGCCTCTCACAGAGGTGGAGTTATTAAGTGGAAGTAGTGGCAGAGTTACATCAATATAACTATATTATATAGTTATATTTAGCTATATTTTAGTGTAGACACAGAGTAAGCTACTTTATGTTGACCTAAATCTGTAATGTAGACCAGGCCTTAGTACAGGGGTGGCCAACCTGTGGCTCCAGAGCCACATGCCGCTCAACTCCGAGGCTGGAGCTACCAGTGCCAACTTTCCAATGTGCTTCAGCATGCTCACTGCTCAACCCCTGACTCTGCCCCAGGCCCTAGCCCCACTACACCTCTTCCCCTGCTGTGCCCTTGCTACTCCTCCTCTTCCTCCTCCCCCCAAGCCTCCTGCACACCACAAAACAGCTGATTGTGGCTGGCAGGTGGCACAGGGATGCAAGGTTAGGTGCTGATCAGGGGTTGCTGACATGTTACTGTGGCTCTTTGGCAATACACACTGGTAAATTCTGACTCTCTCTCAGGCTGCCATCCCTGCCTTAGTTTGTAGTGTTGTTGTAGTGGTGTCACTCCCAGGATAGTAGAAGGACAAGGTTGGGGGAAGACGGACAAGGTTTTGAGTTATACAGAGCTCTTCCTTGGGTGTGGGAAGGGTACTCAGTGTTCCAACTAAATACAAGATCAAACAGATAGCTCTGAGTACCTTTCCCAGACCTGAAGAGCTCTTCAGCATGAGGGCTTGTCTCTCTCACCAACAGAAGTTGGTCCAATAAACATATTACCTCACCCTATTACCTCACCCACCTGGTCTCTTTAAGCACAGAGTGACATACAAGTCTGTAAGAGTTTAACCAGTGTTTGTTTCAGAGCAAATATTCAAAAAAAAAATAATGCCTGTATCATTGGCATAATCCAGCCAGATGATAAAAGAACAAAGATCCGTGGTCAACAAATTATAGCTGTGCATCTACCAGACACTGAACATTAAATTCATTTGGGAAATGACAGCAACACTAGTATACCTGCTCTGACTTCTTGTGGTGGAAAAAGTGAATAATTAAGTAACAATACTTAAGAAAGAACAATCTAATGTATAACTTCTGCAATGTGCTACTTATCAGAGCGATCAGAAAGACAATCCCTGTATTGACTGATTTAGGTCAACAATATACAAGTATTTTATTGCTGCTACTGTATTTTCATATAACTAGCAGGCACCCTAGCTTTTGATGGTAATATATACTAGGATTTTTTAATAAATAAAAGTACTTGTATTTATTTTGCAAATAACACTGTATTGCAATCCCATTGATGATAAAGCTTAACAGCTAATGAAAGAGGTTTCTAGAGACAGCAGAGGTACACCACAAAGAACCCACCAATTTAATTTGTAAGAGCCATTTCAGTTTGATTCACTGACTTTCTAAAGCAGGTAAAACTACAGGGGAAACAGAAGATACAAACCACAGAAAGCTGTTTTCATGATTTTCCAAGAATCCAACCCCCCGCTCACGCACAGGCACACTTGGAACTGGCAGCGTTTTGCAGCAAGGGGCTAAGCTGGTGAAGCTCAGCGTGCAGCACACACACAGCTTGTTTGAAGGCGGCCGTTTCCCCAGCGCGGGGGTGTCTATTGGCTAAGGTGACCAGATGGCCCGACTTTTGTCCTTTTCTTATATAGGCTCCTATTACCCCCCTATCCCAGTCCTGATTTTTCACATTTGCTGTCTGCCCATCCTGCTATTGGCCAAAGCCGGCAGGAGCAGGACATTTGAGGGTTGCGGCCTAGAACTGTCCCCGAACCCCCCAACTGTAAAGTGCCCCAGCCGCTCCGTCGCCGCCAGCCAGTGCCCCCCCGCTTCCCCGTCAGCACAGGCGATCGCTGCCGCTGGCTCTCCCCAGCCCAGCGCCTCTGTCGAGCTCAGCACCAGGTAGAGGAGAAAGGCCCCCATGTAACAAACGACAACGAGGCCGGGAGCCACCGCCCAGCGGCGCTCGGCCGACAGGCAGGGAGCACGCGGCAGGTCGCGGCCTGGCAGAGGATTAGCAGCCGCGCGGCAGCGCTACGCGCTCTTCCCCGGCCCTGCTGGCACCGCCAGTAACCCCTCCCCCCGCTCACCATGGCTGCAGGGGCCTCCTGACCGACTTATTCCCGGGCGGGGCAGCGCGGCCCAGCGAACAGCGGTGAGTCAGGAGCGGCGCCAAGAACAGCAGCTGCGACGAAGTCACTCACAGCAGAGACGGGGGGCGGGGCGCGCGCCGCTTATATAGGAGCGCTCCATACGGGCATCGCGTGACCTCTGACGCCAGACCGGGCCGCGCCGCCCCGCCCCTGCTTTGCACTGGGGTCAGGCAGGCGAGGTTTCCCGCCTGAGACAGACCAGACCGCGGGGCAGGGGCAGGACGCTGCACCCTTGGGCTGGGTAGGGCCGCCGGGCTCCCTCTGCGCTGTGGTGCCCGCCTGCTGAGCGGAACCGCAGGGCTGCCAGGGCATAATAAAGGCTGAGCCCGGGCGGGAGTTGTACTGCCTGTATTACAGCCCGGAGTGCGCACCTGCCCGCCCCTGAACCCCTCTCCGCCCCGGACTGCGGGCTTGGAGGGGACGTTTAGTTGGCAGCCCCAGCACTGGGGTTGATAGTGGTGGCCGCAGCCAAGCTCGAGCCTGTGCAGGCAGGGCTGAGTATGTGACAAAAATCTGTAAAGTCAGGGGTTAGTGAGGGCTCAAATCGAGAAATGCCCAGAGCCTCAGTGCCTGATTTTAAAAGGAGAATAACCTAATTTAACTGAGCAGGTGAATGTTTGGGGTGATTTGTGATTAGAGTGGTCACTCAGGGGGTTCTCAAAGGATTGTTAGTACATCCTAGCCTCAAGCAGTTGATTTCTCCTTAACATAAAGTAAGGATGGAAAGATACAAAAGATTGAAAAACACCTCAGGCAGTCACACTGACTTTGTTTGCTAGCGAAAAGTCAGAGGTAGGAGCCACTGTCCAACTGACAGCTTTTAAATACAAGGGGTCAACTTTTCCCAATTTTAAAAGGCCAGATCCTGCCCCATTTGTCCAGCCTCGGTATTTCAGCTTGGTGCTGGGGATGGCTGCAGAGGGAAGAGGACACCTCCCCGACCTGCACACACAGTACAAGAGCAGCAAGTACCCCACTCTCAGCCTTTGTACCAATCCTCATAGGGTAGATACAGCCCGGTTCCTTTAGCTTTAAATGTGTAGGCCTTTGCAAGATGGCAGTCTTAAAGTCCAGCTCTTAACAATTTAATAGTAGTAATTATAGCAAAAAATAATCCATTAAAAAGTCTCCCTAATGTAAAGTAACACATTCTTTAAATGAAAGAACACTAGGCAACAGGGGCTGCTCCCGGCCCCAGCACGCCAAGTGCGTGCTTGGGGTGGCATGCTGCAGGGGGCGCTCTGCCAGTCATCAGGACGGCAGCAGGCAGGGTGCCTTCAGCAGCATGCCTGCAGAGGGTGCGCTGGTCCCGCAGCTTCGGTGGACCTCCCGCAGGCAAGCCTGCGGGGGGTCCACGGGAACCAGTGACCGGCAGAGCGACCCCAGCAGCATGACACCGTGCTTGGGGTGGCAAAATGTTTAGAGTCGCCCCTGCTAGGCAAGTATTGTTTGTCACACAGTGCCTAATGGCCAGTCATGGATCAAGGCCCTTAGGCTAAGTGCTGTCCAAACACATAGCAAAGATGCAGAGACTGCCCCCAACAGCTTATAATCATTTTAAATTCTATTCTTGATTAATAGAGTTGGCTGTTGTAGGAACAATAATGTGTTGCTATTCACGCTAACTTGCTTTAAAGGGTGATGAACCTGTTCCTGTCTATTCATGCAAAGTATTTATATTATAGCCACTACTATAATGTCTAGGGGGGAAAAGAATTATCAGTTAGCATCGAGTTAAATCCCTGCTGGACCCTGCTCCATTTAGGCTTGGATTTATCCACTTATACTTGATTTTAAGTCACCTTTCCCTTTTAGTATCCATTTGTTTCTGATATTGTAAGATTTGTTTTTGTAGAAGAGTTCTGTGGTAAGATTGGAAGTTGGTCAGGCTGAGGCTCCGCCCCTCTTACTCATGTACAAATACTTATTGCTGAGAGTACTCCAGCTTCTGAAAATCTCACTATGGACCTTGGTGGTTTCATCTTCCTTGTTAAGTATAATAATCTCATGTCATGAATTCTTGGATTTTTAAGGCCTGCAGAGACCATTGTGATCATCTAGTCTGACCTGAATAATACACACCATAAGAACATACTTCCTTGAATTAATTCCTGCTTCAAGATCAATAGCTGCAGTTGAACTAGAGCAGGGCTGCCCAACCTGGAACCTGCAGGCTGTACACAGCCCACCAAAGCATTTCTTAAGGCCCGCAGCCTGCTTCAACACCATATACTAACAACTGATCCATTAGGGCTTTGTTGTCACATTTACATCATTTTAGTTTACAGAGGTATGTAAAAAGACAATACTGTACATAGAAACTAAATAAATACAAAAACTCAACTTAAACTATAAATCAATATAAGCAGCAGAGAATCCTGTGGCACCTTATAGACTAACAGACGTTTTGGAGCATGAGCTTTCGTGGGTGAATACCCACTTAGTCAGATGCATGTAGTGGAAATTTGATTTCCACTCCATACGGCTAAATGCAGTGCCTTGCCTGGTGTCAAGTATCAGAGGGGTAGCCGTCTTAGTCTGGATCTGTAAAAGCAGCAGAGAATCCTGTGGCAATATATATCTATATACCTATATCAATATATGTGACAATCTTACTACAGTTAGTGGAATCTGTTTGGTTCACACAAGGCTGTGCTTAGATTTATATGGTCCTCCTATGTAATGAGGTTGGGCACCACTGAACTAGAGCACATCTTTTAAAGAAACATTTAGGGTATGGCTACACTGGCACTTTACAGCGCTGCAACTTTCGCACTCAGGGGTGTGAAAAAACACCCCCCTGAGCACTGCAAGATACAGCGCTGTAAAGCCTCAGTGTAATCAGTGCTGCAGCGCTGGGAGCACAGCTCCCAGCGCTGCAAGCTACACCCGTAGAGGATGTGGTTACGAGCTCTCTCCCAGTGCTGGCGCTCCGACTACACTCACACTTCAAAGCGCTGCCGCAATTTCAAGTGTAGCCATACCCTGAGTCTTGCTTTTAAAGTTTCCAGTGATGGAGTATCAACAACATTTGCTATTTTATTCTACTGGTTAATTACACTCCCTTAAAAATTGCACGTTATTTTGGTATGAATTGTCTAGCTTCAACTCAATTGGATCTTGTTACCTTTGTATACTGGATTGCAGATCCCTCTATTGTCAAATTTCTGTTCCCCATGTAGGTACTATAGACTGATCAAATCACACCTTTGTCTTCTCTTTGATAAGCTAAATAAATTGAGCTCCTTAAATCACTATAAGTCCTGCTTTCCAATCCTTAACCATTCTCCTGGCTCTTCTCTGAAATCTCTCTGAGATATCAACAGTTTTCTTGAATTAACACCAGAACTGAACACAGTATGCCATTAGCAGTCACAACCCTGTCAAACACAGAAGTAACGTAGCCTTCCTATTTGAAATTCCACTGCTTATACATCCCAGGCTTGCACTAGGCCTTTAGCCACAGCGTTGCAGTGGGTGCTTATGTTCACCTGATTATCCACTGTGACCCACACATCTTTTTCAGTGTGTCTGCTTCCCAGGATAGTCCCCCTCTCCTGTAAATGCAACCTGTATTCTTTGTTCCTAGATGCCATACTTGGTGAGGATCTACCATCACCCAGAATGTGATTTTGGACACTTTGCGAGATCCAGGTGCAGAAACCTCTGACGTGCACAATGAGGACTTGAGGAGGGAATAGGGGAGGATAAAGAAAGGGACACAAACCATTTAGCGGGCCAGGTGTTGTTCGACGCTCAACTGGCATCAGGACAGTCTTGTTGGGTGAGCACTAATGGGCTTGATGATGACAGGGAAGGGAACTCAGTTAAGTGTAGAGATATAATATTCCTTATAAGCAATTTTTTTAAAAACTTTTTTGTTGCCCAAAATCTCCCTTCCCTCCCACCTACTCTTCTTTTTATTAAAATGGTACCCATCCCACCCATAATATAGATAACTTGTAAAATGTTAGAAAATTTTAAAATAATATGGCAGTCCAAGTTACACAGTCTGCAGCATCAGATCACTGTCCTGGGGTTGGGTAGAGGTGGCATCCGCTTCTTCTTGTTAAGCTAGCCACGTGGCTATGCAAAGCATTTTGCTTATCTCAACAGGGGTGCTCCTTGCATCCTCTTGAACAAACTTGACAAAACTTTCATGGAGATACTTTATAGCCCTCTCCCAAATATTCTGAAGGATGACTATCAGAAGGAAAGAAACAAGGCAGAGACATTCCCACACCATTCTGTGATGAATTTTGCAGACAATATTTCAACAGGCTAGCAGCATACAGGCCCAGGCGGCTTCGCGCTGTCTGTGGCAGCTGTGGCCTCTGGGAGTGAGATACCAATCAAAATCACCACTGCCTATGAAAGTATTCTCCATATTCACTCCATTTTCCCATTACTGACACAGAGTGGCACCCAATGTCTAAACCTTTCACGCACCTGTCCTCCACCACTCCCACTAGTCCACTCTCACCATTGCTTGAGCTGCAAATGTATGTAACAAGGGGCTCTGAAGCTAAAATGAAAAATAGCATCGCTTATTGAAGGTCTTTTTAGGAATAGTGTAAGGGAGTTTTTAGACATTTTACTTTGTTGTGACTGTAAATCTAATTCTGTATCTGTTTGTTTTAATCAGCAGCCTCTGGCATAGTGGCCTTAAGAGACGCCCCTTTTACGCCTGCTGAACATTTAACCTTGATCAGCTAAAGAAAGAAGCGGATCAGGAAAGATATGTTCTGTGAGATCCTCCAGTCCCGTACAGGTGCTGATCAAGAGCTCAGGAACTGGAGGAGTCAAAGGGCCAAGAGTAGGGGGAAGAACCAGGAATGGACAGAGTGGTTACTGAAGGAATGATAAAGGGACAGAGAGGTACTTCAGTAATTTTACCAGGACATCTCTTTGCTCAAGCAACAAACAGATGTTGCAGAAAATTATTTTGTCAACTCCCCCAAGACTCCATACATAGCAGCCTTTCCGATTCATGGAAAACTCCATTTGCTGCTTCCTGTACCCCCAGCATCACAGGTTGCAGCATGACAGGAACCCTTTCCTCTAACCCCTCTGTGCTAAGGGAAAATAAGGACAACCATGACTTACACTACAGTGTACTACTTATTTTTAACACAAATGAAACATTGTAATATGTTTTTAATATGCAAATATGTTAATTGTTTACTTTTTTTATGTTTGGGTCAGCCTCTTACAGTGCTTCTGTATTTGCACTTGAGCTTTGTTTGCTGTTTATATTCACTAAAGTTGTTTTTGAAATTCAAAGTATATTTTTTGTACCAAGCATAAATGCCACATCACAACATTAATAAGGGGCATCAATAACCCTTGACCGTACAATGACCATATTCAAGGTCTGTGCGCACAAAGGCACATTAGTTCAGAAAAGTATTACACAACACTGCTATGGCTGACTCTTAAAATGACACTTTATAGCCTCCTCAGCCATATAACTCCATCATTGGCTCTTTTAATAGCCCTGTTTGCCTGTTCAAATTCAGCAAAGAGCCAGTCCACCTCTCCCCTCCTGGAAGCCTTTTCCCCTTTGCCTCAGAAATCCTATGTAATACAGAACATGCAGCAATAAAGATAGGAATGTTTGCCTCAGTGAGATCAAATCTAGCCATTAAATATCACCACTGAGCTTTAAATCTACCAAAAGCACATTCAACAGTCATCCTGCACCTGCTGAGCTGGTATTTGAATCTTTCCTTGAGTCAGCATAGAATTTCAAGAGACAAAGGAGCAAGGAGTAGACGGAGTCCCTCAGAATCACTATGGGCACGTGGGAGTCAGGGAAAAATATCCCTGCTAGCAGCCTTTGGAAAAAATCCTATGTTCTTACAGATAGAAGCATCATACATCTTCCTTGACCAGCCCATACTGAGCCACTAGCATTTGCATAACATGGAAAAGTGCCCTCTTTGGTTTAGACACTCACTGGCAAGATGGCTTGTGGCCTCCAGCTCAGCTCAGGCTGCTGCTCTCTCCTTAGCTACGTCCTACTGCGGCTCAGGCTGCTCCAGGCTCCATGAAGGGCAGGCCCCCAGGCTCCTCACTCTCTCATTGGCCTGCCTACCCAGCCAGTCAGGCTGACCTGACCCTTGGCATTTCTCTATTGTCCCTGGGGACTGCAAGTATCAGGATCCTGATTCCAATTCATCCTTCCCTTTTCTTTTGGTATTGGATGAGGGCCAAAAACAAACCCAGGAAGTTTCAGTAAGTGCCTTAGGAAACAGCCTGCTGCCTTTTTCACCATCTGGAGTTTTTATGACCTTAATCGCAAGCTTTTGGTAAAGACTTATAGTCCCATGCTGAGGTGACCAATCACAGTAGTTTGGTCTTTAATACTAAGCAATATAATTCCCTGGCACATCAGACATGAAAGAAGGTATTTCTTGATATTTGAAGTGCCTACCTATCAAGAAGTAGCCGAAGGCATCACATTATCTTAATGACTAATGTTCTCAATAGAGTGTCTCATCTAGCTTCTCTCAATTGTTTTCCTAATCCTATTAGCATAAACTTCCCTATTTCCTACGCTTACTTGAACCAGTTGTTTTTCAGGTCCTGAGCATTTTTTCAGGCACTAGGACCTGTGTGAAAGCGTTGTCTATGGCTGATGAAAGGGAGATTTAAGATAAGGTGTCAGGAGCCCATTGGTGCTACTGGAACATTAGAGCAGCATATTGGTGGCATCTCACACTTACCTAACATGTAGATGTTAATACAAAGAAAAGGGAAAGGTTTGTACTCAGTGACATTCAACACATCGTACTCAAGGAAGAACAGTAGGTACTTTTCCTAAGTCTTTGGAATCTGATTGAAAGGAGAGATTGAAGCCAGGTCAATGATACTCCACCTTTTTTGACCTATATTACTCACACTATGGCTTGACAGAAGCAAGCAGGAATAGTAAAAGGTCAAGTAAAGCTTAAGACTCAGAAGAAAACAAGATGTGTTGGTGTTCAAGCTCTGATTAGAAACAGGAACTATACTGAGGAAATCATTACCTGGAACAGCTGGCTGGATCAACAATGTAGCATGAAAATGATCCAAGAGGCATCAAATATTAAGAAGTGTGAATTTCAAAGGGCTTACCCACTTCTCTCTGAGAAGTTAATGTAGCAAAGAAGCAGCTGTAGTCTCCCATTTAAATTAAGAGGTTGTGGTTAGAAGAAAAAGCAGCTATAGCGTCTGTACTGTGATCTCACACAGCAGTGCAGTTAAGAGCTTCTGGATCTGTATAGCGCAGTTCCTAAGCTTTTCTGTGACTTACAATGAATCTTACCACAGTAGTTCAGAAAATGCACACTTAATAAAAGCATATTTTCTACATTCTCATGCACACAATATACAGACAGTTGTTTCTACAACATGAGAGAACATGGATTATTTAGCATCCCATGACATGTATCAATGTGTTTCCCACTTTTATTTTACCATTTAAACTACCATTTTAGTTTCCTGCAAACAAGAACTAAAAGAAACACTTATGCCTTCCAATTCCACATGCCTGCCCCCGTCTATATAGAATTAAACTGATAACAGGAGTTCCATCCACAAAACAGGATGAAATGTTGAGTTTGCACATTTATCACCGAAAGAGCAGTTATCATTGTCTTAAGGGCTTAGAAGACTGTGGTCAACTTGTTCAGCTATTTAAGCAACTAGAGCTAAATCCTGAAGTATGTGTAGAAGGTAGTTTGGGGCATGATAACCACTTACTGCCATATAAAAAAAAAGTGTTGCTCATGCTTGCTCTTTTTTATTTTTTTGCAAGCCTAGTGATATTTGTCTTGATGAGCTAGCTCTTGGAGTCATGTGACTAAGTAATTTTTTAAAAGCTTTAATTTTTAAAAAATTTCTAACCCCCATGGCTTCAGAGAAAAACTTTGGAACCTGACAACTCAAAAGCCAGTAAGAAAATAAGAACTGAGAAGTATTAGTCTCATGTCTTTCAATGCTTGCATATGGCAATGCTACATTAACTGTGAACCAGGACAGACAGTTTCCACATGCAAGGAGAGGAAACTGCAAAGGAGGTTATAAAATTTACTCCCCAATCTATAGCAGGCCGATGCATATCCTAGGATCAATTCCTGCAAAGACTTGCCCACACTTAACTTTACATACAAGCAGTCCCAATGAAACAGAGCCTATTCACAGTGCATAAAGTTAAGCACATGTATATCTTTGCAGAATTGAGGCTCTGCTCTGGCTACTTTTCCATCTGGATCTTCAGGCAGTACTGCAGCTACTGTGCTGGTCTCTGGAACGTAGTTGAGGCTCAGTTCTTTAATGTTCTCTTGAGAGAGATTGCTGTGAGGGTTTGTCCTTCATTTTAGGGTGGGGGCATATATTCATCTTTGGGTTGATTCAATGTCTGTTCTCATTGCCATTTCCATTTCAGAACAGCTCAGAGATCACTTTATATGCCATGTGAACCATTCAGTTTCACTGTCAAGGGAAGCGGGGGGTGTTCCATACACTCTTCCCCCCACCTCTC
Source organism: Chelonoidis abingdonii (assembly GCF_003597395.2). NCBI lineage: Eukaryota > Metazoa > Chordata > Testudines > Testudinidae > Chelonoidis > Chelonoidis abingdonii. Next base: position 232,196,182 of record NC_133770.1, read on the forward strand.
CTCCTCCTCCTGGAATGTATGGGGCATTACCTCCCAGCTGTGGTCCCTCAACACCCTGCTTTCAGTCACTGGCTGTCAGGGGTGATAGAACAGTTTTTATAGTGGGGGTGCTGAGAGCGATTGAACCAAACTATAAACCCTGTATATAATGGAAACTACTTCAAGCCAGGGGGTATAGCAGCACCCTTAATTCCAGCATCTATCTAGCTGGGGTTGGAGGGAGCTGAACCTTACTTAAGCCTCCTTATATTTCTGAAGTTTTAGAAGATTTTGTGGTGTAGAAAACAAAACTTCTAACTGTTAAAAGAAAAATAAAACAAATGAAACTATGACAGGCAACCATCTCCAGGCACCTCATTGTCACACTATGTAGCTCTGCAGATGCAGTGCTCTCAGGTCCCTGTTGGTTCTTATAAGAATTTACTGTCAGGCCAGAACACTAAAAAAAAAATCCCCCTCCCCCCACCCCAATCCACTCTCTTTGTGGAGTCTATTTATTAAGTCTCTTATGGTATTTCAAGTTAGCCTTTAGTGCCTCAAGCCCATCCTTTATTCCCTTTGAATCAGGGTTCCCACTGTCCTTTGTCGGCCTGGATGGTTCTTTGGGTAGGTTTCCCCTACTTGAATCAGTAAAACAGGACAAGTAATGGACTTTTTTGTTTCGATGGGGAAAAAAGTTTTGGATCAAACCAGAAATAAAAATTTTAGCAAATCAAAAAAGGAACAAATTTTTTTTTTAAATGAGATCACATAACTTAGCCCAGTGGTTAGGACATCTATGGGGGAGGCCTGGGTTCAATTTCTTTGTCAGGATTACTGGCTTAGTGGATGGGGAGCAGCAGTAGATCTGATATCTTGATTTTAGTATGGGTTTTGACAATCCCACATGACGTTCTCATAAGCAGATAAGGGAAATGCAGTCAGATGAATTTACTATACAGTGAGTGGACAAGTGGTTGTAAGACAGTCAAAGAGTAGTCAATCATTTGTTGTCAAACTGGGAGAGTCCTAGGGGACCTTATAGACTAACAAACGTATTGGAGCATGAGTTTTCGTGGGTGAATACCCACTTCGTCAGACGCATGTGGTGGAAATTTCCAGAGGCAGGTATAAATATGTAGGCAAGAATCAGTCAAAACTAGGAGTGGCCTAGCCACTGAGCTAATCTGATGGGGGGTCTTTCAATTTCTTCCATGCACTTGTTTCACTTTGTATACACAGTCATGGCTCTAAGGATTAGATCTAGGGTCTCCCACATTGACAGGGCCAGACATATACTCTTTCCATGGTCCACATGACTAGTCCTTGACATTCTAAATGACTATGAAGTGCAATGAATAGGCATGTGAGCCAGAGAAAGAACAAACGACACCCTAGATATCCAGATTCACAGTGCATTATCTGGGCTCATGAAGGTACAACATTTTCACTCCACCTGCCATGGCCACCTCCGCATTTGAGCCCATGACCTCCTGCATTAGGAGCAAGAAGCCATACCCTTATGCCACCTGCAGCAAAACTGCAGGTAAGCTTATTTTTTGAATAAATAGAAGTTTGCTGCTGGTCTCATAAGACAAGTAAAATGTTTAAGAGTTCTATGGAATGCCCATTCTTAAAGTTACCCAAGTTTCTATTTAACAGAGAACAAGATAGAATAACCAGGATAGTTTGCAGTTCTCCAGTAATTTTTTTTTGGCATATACCTATCTGCTCAGTACATGTAAGTAAGCAGTATTTTAAAATAAAGCTTTAGTATATGAGAGATGACTAGATTAGTATGCCAGCAACAATACCTGAATACTGCATTTTTCAGTCTGGATGTTTGTCTCATCACCATGTTGCTGAGACAGTTATCAGAAGATTTTGTATCATGTTTCTTATTTTCATAATATTATAACCCTAATAAACATGGCCACAAAAATATTTTTCTGATCAGGAAATTTTAGGGATACAGATACTCAATATTTATGTATTTTTATGGTATTTTTAAAGCTTTCAAACAGGACATTTCTTTCTGGAGTCTTCTCCGTTCTGACATTTAAAAATGGAGTTTCCTCTCTCCCCAGACAAACTCAAGAGACAAAAAGCAAGTCTAGTCTTACAAAAATCCCACTACTCCTTATTTTAGTCTGTCCACTTTTTCCTAGTAAACCCACATTTTCTTTAAAAAAGGAAGGTAAGGAATACTCATGTTCCACAATAATCTCTCACTAGTTGTGACTGTTCTAAAGCTCTCCTCAGAAACTACCCAGAGTGTACTTCATTTCTTCATTGACCACCTTTCTGACAACTTCCAGCAGGCACATTTCCTGTTCAAAAGAGGAGTCCCTTGTGTGCTCACATGAAGAGCTGCTTTAAATATATTCCTGTTAAAAGATTCTGACTATGAGAAGAATTCTCTAGTTTTGTTCTTGAAGGCAAATATGCATACTAGACCATGTAAGGATATAAAGCTTGAGTCACCTTTTCAGATGGAAGTAGAACTTTGTAACTCTTAAAGTCCTTTTATATTTATATAAATATTTATTTAAAATCTCAGTTTCATCTCCCCTCACTCCCCCCCTGCAACCCCACATCCCTCAGCTGTCACCTCTCTTGGGTGGAGATCACCCACCGCATCTCTCCCTCTCCTGATCAGGGATTTTCTGGGCTACCCAGTACCCAGCCTATACTGAGTTACTCCCATCAAGCAAGACTGCCTAAACAGGCCAGCATCTGCTTTTTACTGTCCTTCTAGAGGCTATAAATGGCATAATTGCCCAGTTATAAGCTGCCACACAATTCTTTCTAACAAGCACATCTATTCTAAAGGTGAAAGCTTGAGAGAAAACATTTAAAGCAATAAAAATCTACACACATACTAATAAGCTTACTAGAGATCATCCTCCCCCACCCAGAGGTCCAGAAGGGGCTCTGTTAGGCATCAGTCCTTCAACCCCCACCAAGGGATTTTCTGCAATTATGAATTCATAACAGCTTTATCTCAGAACACACACACACCCCTGAATAAGTTAGTTTTTCCTTTATATGGCTTGCAGCTTTGATTTTTAGATTCTGGGAACAAGTAATCAGCAGACAATCATCCCCTCCTCAGGGCATAGCTGCAAAAGTCTGGGTTTTTTTGCATAACTGGAAGTGGGAATCTGCATTCACCTCTACTAGAGATGCCACTAGTCAAGCATCTCTTGACCCTGTTTATCCCCAAAGTCCATTCTTGTCTGGCCCATTAATCAATACAGTCCTCTGAAGTTCATAACACTTCCCAGGGCTCGTACTAATACGTAACCTTTGCATTTAATACAATGGACTCCAAAGATACTTAATTCAATAAGGTTTTTCAAGAATATTGCAGAAAATTGCCATATCTGTCACACTAGTGTCTTCTGTTAATTGGATGGGCTACTTCTAGCAGTATCTGAAATTCAGGTACGGGACACCACACTCTTGCTATCCACATAAGTATAGCTTACTAATTAATTATTTCTGGCCGTTCTGATTATCCATTAATATTTTGTTACTACTACATGCATCATTATATTGCTTGTAGGTCTCACTATTAATAAGGTGCATGCTTTACATTCATGTGGTCAATTACAAATTTCCAATTAAAGAGTTAAAGTGTGAGATTTGCAGAAGTGCTCAGTTTTGACCTAACTTCTCCCAGTGCCAATTATGGTTTAAAAAACACCTTAGATCCCATATGTAGGCCCTGATCCTGCCAAGACTCACAAGAGTCTAATTTTACTACTGTGAGTAGTCTAGCTGAAGTCAGTGGTGGTAAATTTAAGGATGTTTGCACATCTTGGCAGGACCAGGACTTCACGCATACTGCCTCAGCAGCACACAAGATCAAGGGAAAATAATTTATTGTTCTTAAGCAGCAATAGATTCTTTACAAGATAAGGTATTTATATCCAGGGGAACCCCCTGAAAATTATCAGAGGGGTAGCCGTGTTAGTCTGGATCTGTAAAAGCAGCAGAGAATCCTGTGGCACCTTATAGACTAACAGACGTTTTGGAGCGTGAGCTTTCGTGGGTGAACCCATCGTCACGACGCAGGTAGGGAAATTTCCAGGGGCAGGTATATATTATCGCTAGCAAGCACAGCTAGCAGATAACAGGTTAGTTCAGTCAGGGAGGATGAGGCCCTGTTCTAGCAGTAGAGGGTGAAAACCAAGGGAGGAGAACACTGTTCTGTAATTGGCAGCCATTCCACAGTCTTTGTGAGTCCAGAGCTGATAGTGTCAAATTTGCAAATGAAACTGAGCTCAGCAGTTTCTCTTTGAGTCTGTCCTTGAAGTTTTTTTGCTGCAGGATAGCCACCTTAAGGTCTGCTATTGTGTGGCCAGCGGAGGTTGAAGTGCTCTCCTTACAGTTTTTGTATATTGCCATCCTGATATCTGATTTGTTCCATTTATCCTTTTCCGTATGTGATTGTCCAGTTTGGCCGACTGTACTAGCAGAGGCATTGCTGGCATATGATGGCGCTTATATTACATTGGTGACTGCAGGTGAATGAACCAGTGATGGTATGGCGATCTGGTTAGGTCCATAGCTGTGTCGCTGGTGTAGATATGCGGGCAGATTGGCATCGAGGTTTGTTGATGTGATTGTTCACTGAGCTAGAGTTACTATGTACGGTGTGGCAGTTGCTGGTGAGAATACGTTTCAGGTTGCAGGTTGTGCTCTGTGGCAAGGATGCCACCCAAGATCCGTTGAAAGCTGTGGGATCATTGTCCAATGGGTTGTAGATCCCTGATGATGCGTTGGAGGGTTTTAGCTGGGGCTGTAAGTTATGGCCAGTGGAGTCCTGTTGTTTCTTCTCTGGCTGTCTTGTGCAGTAGGAGAGCGTTCTGGTACACGTCGTGCTCTGTTGATCTGTTCCGTAATTTCCTCGTGCGGGTATTGTAGCTTTTGAGAATCTGCTTTGGTGGAGATTTTGTAGTGTTGGTCTCTGTTCGAGGGGTTAGAGCAGAATTCATTGTACCTCAGGCTTGGCTGTATATGCTGGTATGCTGATTGTTCTGTTGTTAGTGGAGTTGTCTGAGTAGCTGCCGCCAGTTTCTTGTGTATTCCTCAGTGGATCTGAGGGAAGTGGCGCTGATAGAATTATACCTGCATACCCCTTAGAGCCCCCAGGTTGATTCTACTCTACTACCCAAGATCCACAAAACCCGAAATCCTGGACGCCCCATCATCTCGGGCATTGGCACTCTCACTGCAGGACTGTCTGGATATGTGACTTCTCTACTCAGACCCTATGCCACCACACTCCCAGTATCGCCGGTGACACCACTGATTTCCTGAGGAAACATACAACGCATTGTTCACTCGCCAGAAACACCATCCCTAGCCACCATGGATGTAGAGGGCTCTCTACCAAACATCCCACACACAGATGAATACAAGGCGTGAGAGCAGTAGCCCTGATGATGCCACAGCACAACTGGCTGCTGAGCTCTGTGCCTTTATCTCACACACAACTTTTCAAGTTTGATGACAATATATACCTCCAGATCGTGGCGACTGCTATGGCGGACCCGCATGGCCCCACAATACGCCAATATGTTTTAGGCTGACCTGGAACAACGCTTCCTCAGCTCTCGTCGCACTCACGCCCCTTCTCTACCTACGCTACATTGATGACATCTTCATCATCTGGACCATGGGAAAAGAGCTCTAGAAACATTCCACCACGATTTCAACAACTTTCACCCCACCCATCAACCTCGAGCTGGACCAATCTACACAGGAGATCCACTTTCTAGACACCCACAGTGTGCATATATAAGTGATGGTCACATAACACCACTCTCTATCAAAAAGACGCTACCCGACCGCGTCTGTCCTACCTCATGCTCCATCCTTCCTGGGCACATCACACGATCCATTTTGTCTACAGCAACACTTAGGTACAATCGCATCTGCTCTAACCCCTCTCGACAACACCAACACCTACAAAATCTCCACAAGCATTCTTCAAAAACTACAATACCCGACACGAGGAAATTAGGAAACAGATCAACAGAGCCAGACGATGTACCCAAGAAGCCTCCTACTGCAGCAACCCAAGAAAGAAACCAACAGGACTCCACTGTGCCACCACTTACAGCGCCCCAGCTCAAAACCCTCCAACGCTCGATCAGGGATCTAAACCCATCCTGGACAGATGATCCCACACTTTCACGATCTGCGGTGGCAGGCCATCCTTGCGCCACAGACAACTGCAACCTGAAACCCGTGATTAACTCACCGCAACTGCCACACGCGTACGCATAGGTAACTCTAGCTCAGGAACCAATCAGTGCAACACAACCTCATGCCAACTCTGCCCACACTATCTACACACACGCCCTCACTATAGGACCTAACCCAGAAGTCAGCCATACATCCTGGTCCTTCATCAACCCCTGCGACGTCCCGCAAGTGTATATACGCCGTCGAGTATGCGCACAGTGCCCAGTCCTATGTACATCCCGGCCAGAACTGGACAACTACTACGGAAAAGGATTAAATGGACAACAATCAGTTCGGAAATGGCACATACCAAACTGTTAGGAGGAGGCACTCAACCTCCCTTGGCACACAATAGCAGACCTTAATGTGGCTATCCCTGCAGCAAAAATTAGCAGACCAGACATTCAAAAGAGAAAAACGCTGAGCTTCAGTTCATTGCAAGATTGACACTATCACTCTGCGACTCAACAAGACTTGAATGGCTTGCCATTACAGAAACCAGTTTCCTCCCTTGTTTTCACGACCTCTTACCTGCTAGAACAGGGCCTCACCTCCCTGACTAACAACCTCGTATCTCGAGCTGCTTGCTAGTCATGTGGATATACTGCCCCTGGAAATTTCCACTACCTGCGTCTGACGAAGTGGGTATTCACCCACGAAAGCTCACGCTCCAAAACGTCTGTTAGTCTATAAGGTGCCACAGGATTCTCTGCTGCTTTCCCCTGAAAATTGTATATTGCTTTAACATGACATGAAACAAAGCACAAGCTTAGTCCATTAATTCCAGCTGATCTTGGTTACAACACCAATGCAGATGCCAATTTTCACACTTCCATGTAAATACACCACTTGATATATTTTCCCCAAAACAAAGTTGATTGATGCATTCACAACTGTTAGCTCCAATCATACCCGCTGTATTTCTGCTTCACAGAAGGAACACAAGCAGGTGCATCCCCTACAGTAGTGAGTTGCACAGTATCTTAATGTGAAAACCACATGTGGTGCAGTTAGGGTCTGTAACACATGCAGCTGTAACTTAATGATTGGATACCCCCAAAGGAACTATAGCACATGATGATTTTTCCTTGGTCACCATGTACTAACAAAGCCAGTTTGTTGGTTTTATCTTAGACTGCAAGTTTTTAGGGCATGAAAGGTATTATCTATAGAAGGCATCATGTAAATTATAGCACTTAACCAATAAAACGTTTTAAACTATTTTAAAAGATTGTGTTCCTCTTAAGAGGGAGAGTAAAATTTAGGTTTAAAGTGTTTGTCTAAGCTTCAGACAACAAGATCCATTAGCACAGAAGAGCATTCACAGCAGTGACTGGGGAAAGGAAGAGAAAAATATGCAGTATTAGATCTCTTAGAGATTCGTAATGGAATACAGAGCCTTCCACCATTCTGCCCAGAGTAGTACTGACTAAAGGCTATTACTATCTGATGGTGGTTAGATGACCTGCCTGATGCAAGTCTGATCTCAGTCCAATCCCCAGTAGAAAGGAGTCCAAAGAACCCAGCTGGTTGGAAGGTTTGCCTAAGGACCGACTCTGTCCAATGGAAATATACCTACCACACCCACATAACAGAAATTCCAGCTTTAAAATTGTGTTTAAGAACCATTCTGAACATACACTCCCAGTAGGAGAGTGTTGCTGGCTTGTGCCACCCTGTGTGACCTGGACAATTTTTTTTAAATGCTCTTTGTAATTACAGCAGTTAAACATTTTACTTTTTCAAAGTTCAGTACAAGCATTACATAGTCAAACCTGAAGAATGTTTTCCAACAAAAGTTTTGGCCCGTCTAAGAGTTTCAATCCTTGTTAATAGGACCAGTTTTATTTAGTAAATTAAGAAAACTCTAATTTCTCACTCCATTCACTTTATTTGCAGAAGTGACATAACCAGGTGTGTTTCTGGTGAGGTATCTCGGGGACTGGTTCTTGGACATACACTATTTAACATTGATAACAATGACCTGGAAGACAATCAAACTTTCAGTGATGAATTTTTAGATGACAAAAATTAAGGAAGTGGTAAATAATGAAGAAGAGAGGCCACTAATATAGACTGATCCAGATCACTTGGTACATTGGATGCACACAATATACATTTCAATAGCGTTAAATGTAAATATACACATCTAGGAACAAAGACTGTAGGCCACACTCACAGGATTGGAAACTTTATCCTTGGAAGAAGTCAGTCACTTTGAAAAGGATTTGGTGGTTGTCGTGGATAATCAGGCTGAACATGACCTCCCAGTGCATTGCTGAGGCCAAAAAGGCTAACACAATCTTGGATCCATAAACAGGAGCAAGATAGTAACAGTAGAAAGATAATTTTACCTCTGTATTCAGCACTGGTGTGACCACTGCTGCAAGTCTTTGTTCAGTTCTGACGTCCACAGTTCTCAGGGATGTTGATAAATTGGAGAGGGTTCAGAGAAGAGTCACAGAATGGCTAAAGGATTAAAAGACATGCCATATAGTGATAAACTAAATAGACCAAGCTCCTTGAGTCTAACAAAGAGAAGGTTTTGGGTTAACAATTACAGTCTATAAGTACCTACATGGGGAACAAAGATTTGATAATGGGCTTTTCAATCAGATAAAGGTTTAACACAACCCAATGGCTGAAAGTTGAAGCTAGACAAATTCAAACTGAATAAGGTGTAAATTTGTTAAGTGAGGATAATTAACCATTGGTAGAATTTACCAAAGGTTGCATGGTTTAAAAGTTGCCAGTGAGGGAAAATCCAAGATTAGATTTTTTTTTAAACGATTATGCTTTGGAGTAATTTTGGGACAGGTCTGTGGCCTATGTTATACAGCAGATCAGACTAGATCTGGCCTTGGAATCTGTTAGTTTTATTACCTGATATTGGTTACCTACTTCAGTCAGATGCCAGCAGACAGCTGTCAGCTGAATCTCTCTGCAGTGTCATTCAACACCACAAACTTTTTTTAAAGCATTCATTTTCACTGTGGTTTAAACTGAGCCACTGGAGAAAACATGCAAGGACAAGAAATTAAACCATATTACACGTTTTGCTACCAAAACCAGCTATTGTTAAGAAAGCAGTTCCCACTTTCTAAAGCCTCCGTTTTTAAACTCATCTTTTCAACTGAAGTTTTCCATATTTTTCTCTGAAGGTGTTTGTTACGGAAAGTTTAAGCATAAGTTTTTGAACTAAGCAGGAGGGAAAACACATCCCTAAAGTAAATATGTAAAGTTATATAATATTTCTTACATCCCTTAGTCCCCTACTCAGGAGACTAGCTTCTTAACAGCTGAACATTTAAATTTCCAACTTATGTATTTTATTCTTCATGACCCTAGCACATGTGTAATAGAACAGTCTGTTAAGTTATGAAATATGCTGTTAGCACCACACATACTGCAGTCTCTCTCCACCTTTCCAGAGTCTGATTTGTCTTGCGTATCTCCAAGTTTCACTTCACAACTACAGCTTATAAAAAAAATCAGACAAAAATACAAGTGTGTCACAGCACACTATTACTGAAAAATTGCTTACTCTCATTTTTACCATATAATTATAAAATACACCAACTGGCATATAAATATTGTACTTACATTTCAGTGTACAGTATACAGAGCAGTATAAACAAGTCATTGTCTGTATGAAAGTTTAGTTTGTACTGACTTCACTAGTGTTTTTTACGTAGCCTGTTGTAAAACTAGGCAAATATCTAGATGAGTTGATGTACCCCCTGGAAGACCTCTACATACCCCGAGGGGTACAGGTACCCCTGGTTGAGAACCACTGTACAAACAAGTGCAACCATTTAACTCTTTAGCAGAACATTTGGTCCATTTTACTCCTTGTCAGACTGGGCTGCTTAACTCAGGAATGTGTTCTGGGAAACGTAGGCTCTGAAGTTGTTTTCCCTATCAAAATACTCCATGTCTTAGATGGAGCACTGGGTTAGGAGCCAGTAGACTTTTTATTCCCACTTCTTGTCTGAACTGACAAACAAACCAACCCCATTTCACCATGAGGCAGGATAACAGAAGCACAGAGGTGTTGAGATGTGTCCAAGATTACATACAATATCTGTGGCAGAAACAGCTGAAATAATTTGCCTTAAGATTTTATAAATAAAATATTCATTACTACTTCCAGTTATAATGGAAGAGTTAAAGTTAGAAACCAGAACCATGATCCTGCATACATTTTTGTACTAGCTTAACTCTAAGTATGCGAGTAGTCCAGCTAAACTCTCAGGTGATATGGAACTCTACAGAACAAAAACATGGTGCCTATCCCAAAGAAGGGATGCCTAAACTTTGTTTGTAAACATAAGAGTAGCAATAGCTACAGAAGGACAAGCCAAAGTAATACAAAGTGACAAAATTCACTGTATTCAGTATTGTTGTAGCCCTGTCGGGGATATGACAGAGACAAGGTGGGTGAGGTAATATTTTTTATTAGACTGATTTCTGCTGGTGAGAGACAAGCTATTACTATGTGATGGCAGTTAGGTGACTTACCAAAAGCAAGTCAGTGGTCACAGTTCAATCCTCCAGTAGAAAGAAGAGCATATCTCACAAATAGAAGTTGGTCCAATAAAAGATATTACCTTACTCACCTTGTCCCTCATATTCACTATAGACATTCCATTTCCAATCTGATCTCTTCTTCCATCCATTTTCATTCTCCTTACATGTTTTGTCACTGCAGTTCAAGATGACCCATGGAGTAGCCATCTTTTCCTTCTGGTCACTTGGCTGATCAAGTTAACTGCTGATATCGGGAATATTTCCAAGCTCTAAAGGGCTGATTCAAAAAGGGAAATTAGACTTTTTTCATTTTGATCCAAAACACTTTTAGAGCACTCCGGACTGGTTTGGTCACATACACTTGGGTCTCATTTTCCATGTAGAATGGCTATTGAGGCTTCAACTTGATAGCATCAGGATTAAATCAAATCTGTTTCTTAATTACGTCATGACTTTCTTTCTAAAAAAAGTTTCAGTGGAAAATTTTCTATTAATCCAGCGTTCTGTTTAGTCTTTCTGTGCTAGAGCAGCTCTGCTTTGCAGATCTTTACACTAAATTGTTACTTTATCAGAAAATTTCTACAAAACACACTCATATTGACCATTTTGTCCATATATGGAGATATTCATCAACATTAGGGATATATTACAGCTAAAGATACATGAGTTTGTCCAATTACAAGACAAAATTGGAAACGAGTTCAATAGAGAGTCTATGAAGTGGTACCAAGATTTTGGCCCCTGTGGAATCCAGGGTTATCAAACAAGTGTATAACCTCTGTTGTAATTAAGACATCTGACCAAATTTAATTGCCATTACCATGCCAGAATTAAGTGAAAGGCTATTGTTATATCCCCAATTTATGGTTAATTATGTATTGATGATTTTGGGGCATGGCTTGGGAAGTAGATTATTGGAACAAAAGTGTTTTAAAGGATCTGCTATCCACTTGTATGGATATAGCAAGATGTGGACAAAGGAGATAGAGCCCCACAGAAACAAAGGGTATTTGGTAAAGTAGGGTTTCCAAAAATGAAAAGAATCTAACAACTTTTAGCTGTTTATGTTCAAAGTGTAAGTCTCAAAACACAGCCCACTGAAACATGTATCCTGCCAGAGGATATCAGAGACAAAGTTGCAGTTGCATCACTTCGTGGTCATGATACAGTTTTTCACACCAACAGAGATGGCAATAAAGAGAAATCCTCTTGAATGATCACAAGTCAAACTGCTATAAACCACCCCCAAAGTTTCTACAAAAGCTAGTAAAGCCCTTTTAAGTGACCAGTGGCAGTCACCTCAGGAAATGAGGATGGATTGAGTCACCATATGGCCTCACCACTCTGGCAAATGGAGAATAGCACCATCCTTCCTGTTGACCAAGCCCATAATTCCAAGGTCATCTCAGACTCCTTTTCCCATGCATCCATACTGTATCTGAATCTTGTCACTTCATTCATAAGATTTCTAATATCTATCAGATCGATCTCTTTCTGTTGAGACAGCCATAGCATTTGTCCAGCCCCCTCATTGTCTTGCCACACAGACTTGGAATAAGTTTTTTTTTTTTGTGGTGGTGGGGAACTTGCTTACAGTCTGAAAGGTTTTTGTTTTTCAACTCGATACCTATACACCCTGGACACTTCATTCTGTTTAGACTACTAGTCTTTTTGAAAAGACTAGTAAACATTTGTACAGTACCTACTGCAAGGGAGCCCCACTCCTGACACAAACTATCAGAAGCTACAGTAATACAAGTTGAGATCCATTAGTCTTATGGTGTTCTTCTGCATTCAGAACACTAGGTGTCACTTTGTTAAAATTTGATGTCTGCAGACCATTAGTCCCATATGTGGATAGTTTGATGGGAATTATATTCTAAATTAGGTTTTACATTAAATGCACTCTGGTCAGCACCTTTCCAAGACAGCCAATTGACTCAATATGGTAAATTCATGTTAAAATTCATAAGACAATCCCAATTTATAAGACATAAGTTGTACCATATTATAGGGCAAGCCACAGTGATCAGGGTACACTGTAAATTGCCACACACAACCTCCATAAAGCATGTTTTGAAGGAAAAAAGAAACATGAAGAAAAAACAATCTAATATTTATCTTTAGGATTTTCTAGACTTCAGTATGCTTTTCAAAGCTCTCCTTAATAAAATCATTTAAGAGATTTAGGAGTCCCTTTTAAATGTGTTCATTCTCTGATCACACTATAGATGTTTTGATATTAAGACTAGAATTTCTGCCTCAAAATTCACAATTACCCCTTTCCAAGACTTCATGAGACATTTTCTGACCTGTGATACATTAATCCTTAAAGGAACAGAGATGAGTGAGAAAAAACAAAATTGGACTGAACCACCACCACTTTCCCCCTTCCAAAAATGAGGCATAAAGGGAAGAGCTGAAAAAGCACAAACTATAGCAGTCTAGTCTTCATAGTTCTAAATAAGAGTTACAATCTGGACAATTAGTGCTGTAATCATCAGTTACAGTGACACCAATCAAGGCTCCATTATGCTAGGCACTCCACAGACATAATTAAAGACAGTCTCTGCCCCTGAGAGCTTACAGCATAGGTTATGAAAAGACAACAAATGGATAAGATGAAGGGGAGATAACAGTAAAGCAAGCAACACAGGTGAGATGATCTAGTGGTGGTAGTTTCTCAATTAGAATATCACTAAAAATGTTAACATTGTTAGGGCATCTGTTTCCCAGCTGTTCTAAATGGTCTTCCTTAGTGACAAAACAACCCCAAGCATCTAAAAGTTGAGTCAGACCCCCCTCAAGTCATTAGTTTGGCTTTTAAAATGTTGGGTTCTTTTTATTTCCTTTCAGTTTTTTTGAGCCTTTTGGGTTTACCTTTTCCATGCTCTCTGCAGCATGGTGACCAGAAACGAACTATTTTTGAATATGTGAAATCTGTGATTCTCTGATGACTCCAGGGGCTGGTGCTATAAGTAAACGATCAGATACAGATAGATTCACCATAACAGTTGGCAACACTGCATCTTTTTCTTAACCCAATACACCTGCTAATACAGCATTTGTAGAGTCCATTTTTACCTTGAAAACCTTAGATTGATGAAAAAGCCACCTTATTTCATTGGGAGATTGCTAAACACGCAAACAAGCTACACAATATTTTTAGTCCTAACCCATTTCACATAAAATGAGATGACATTTGAGGAAGTGGAGGTAGATAGATTTCAATTATACTCAATGTTTCATTGTTCTCTGTACATCTGTTCATAGGATGTATGATCAATATCTGTTTGGGGAATTGGGAATGAAAAGGAAGGCCATTAATACACAAATATAAGAAGTTTCTTTGAGGCAATTTAAAGTGCTGCCCCAATCTCACATTTTGGAAATAATTAGCCAGATTATTACATGACTTGCATCACTCTAGTTTGAGGCATTTATAAAAATATCTTTTTTAAAAAAAAAAAAAGATAAGGAGGACATAAGACACCCTTATACCTCACCCCTCAAAAAACAAAGTTCGAAACAGACTAAAAGTCCAGATTCATTCTCTAGTTTCTCCTGAGCAAGGCAGGACAGAGCCCAGTCCCAGAACAGCAGACTTATTTTGGATAGTCTTACCTCCATTCTTTTCTTCAACACTGACCAAGCTGGGTTTAATCACTTTATTTATAAAAATCTCACAACAGGTATTTCTTTTTTTTTTAACCCTTTGGAAGAAACAAGGGTCAGATCCACAACACACGAATGCAGCAACACACACAAAAAGGAGGAGAAGGAAAAAAGTCAGCAATAAAAGGGAAAAAAAGAAAGACACTGCAGAACCTGCTACATTGTTACAGTCTATCCTGCAGGGAGTGGATGCTTTGAAGAAGCAGTTCTGCGCTGGGACGCTCCTCTGCATCAGATCTCCAGCAGCTGCAAATAACAGTCTCAAGTCTTTGGCCCGAGGCTGACTCGGAGAAGACTGCAGCAGCCAGAGATGGACGTAAGTTATAGGCCACCACGGCATAGAGCACATACTGGCGCTCACCCAAATAAGGCTGCTCTCGGGTAACCATTTGCCATAAGGTGATAGCAAAAGAGTAGATGTCTGCTTTGGGGGTGACCTGATCCCCTTTCAGGAGCTCAGGGGCACGGTGGGTATATGTGCCCCCCTGCTGGTAAAGTTGGGGACCTGGAGACACACTATCCTCCAGCTTTTGGGAGCACCCAAAGTCTCCAATCTTACACACCCCCTGCTCGGTGATGAACACATTAGCAGGCTTCAGGTCCAGATGCACAATGCACTGCGAGTGGAGGAAGGCTAAGCCAGTCACAATATCAGAGCAATAACTCAGGGACTCAGCTATGCTTAGGGGTTCTCCGCCACATCCACCCCCATTATCCTCTCCCTTTCCCTGCAGGCAGCCAGTGCCATAGATGACATGGTGCAGGGTAGTGCGGCCCGCGTATTCCATTATGATGGTGCCCAGGCTGTCTTGGCTGGCAGGGGCACATGTGCTAGCAGCTACAACACGTACCACATTGTCATGGCGTAGGCGGGCCACATTCAGCTCAGCCCAGAAACTTTGCCGTGATGCCAGCCGGTTCTTGCTGCACTTCTTCACCTGTTTCACAGCCACTGTCTCCCCACGGTAGGTCGCCTTGTAGACAGACCCAAAGCCCCCAGAGCCCAGGGGCTGTAGGAGGCACAATTGATCCCAGTCTATAGAGCACCAGGCCAGGCGTGGAGGCAGCCGACGAGCCCTTGGTGAAGGAGTTCCTCCCAAGAAGAGTTTTCCACCCTTTCCAGGGAGCACCAAGGGGCTACTGCAGGGCCGCAGGTCTACAGAGGGGGAAAACTCCACGGGTAGGAGACGATTAAGAGGGATAGGGGAAGGCATAGTGAGTTGGGAATAAGAACAAGTGCTGCATTAACAATAACAAACAAACAAAAAGGCTGAGAGCCTTCTAAAAAAGAGGAGCTAAGTATTCCCCCTCCAGCCTCTTGTATGCTCTCTCTGTCTCTCCAAATGAGTTGCATCTGTCACCAGGTAGCTGAACCCCAATCAGTTTCAGCTGCCAACATTTTTCTCCAGCACTGAAAACAAATTGCACTCAGGAAAACAAACCAAGGCTTTTAAAGAAAGCTCCTTGATACAAATGGGGTTTAGGCTAAAATATGTTAACTCACTCTATGGGATACTTGCCTTTGTATCATTTCTCATCACAAGATAAAATGTTATTTAAAATATCCACAACTGAATGCCATCAGAAAATATCCCAAGAGTAAATGGACCACAGTGATCAAGTAAAATATTTCTCTGTAGGCAAGATTGATAGTCACCAGGTGCATTAACTACTTGTCAGCTATTATTGGTGGAAGCAGTTGACACTCAGAAAGCTAATATTGATTAGTTAGTTAAGAGAATGATTAGTTGCCACCTAAATATAACTGGTACAAAACAAAATTACTTGGATGCTCAAGTCAGTACAGAGGGAGACAATGATAATATCAGGGTAAAGGCAAAATGTTGTAATGTTTCATCTATTTATAAGTAGTAAATAATAAATGAATAGTGATTCCCTTTAGTCCTCCTATAACATTTCACCCCACCCAGTCAGCTTAGTAGGAGGATAAATGTTTTATTTAGATCCTGTGTAGTAAATAAGTTGGAGGAGTTACTGGAGCTGCTCTGTCAGGAAAATAAAACAACACTTACCCAGAATTATAGTTAATAAATACAATAAAATGAACAAAAAACTATAATTGAAAAAGAAAGAAAAAAATTATTTCTCTCAGGATACAGTTGTACTGACTCCCCACTCTGTGTCCTTGGGCACAAAGTCAGGAACGCCTCCAGCTCGAAGTTCTAGAACCATCGGTTTTAGCACAAGGCATCTTATATGCCCTGGAGTGCATGAAAGCATCCACAAGTGTTCCAGACTAGTTCCTTTTGGACTTTGGTGAGTGAAGGTGCTCCAATGGGCAACTGTGACAAATTGGGCCAAATATTCTGCAGTGCCTTGGAGCTTTGAATCTCTTCCTCTCATTTCTTCAGAGCATTTTGTGGCAACTCTTTCTTTTCTAGACACCAGCTATATTCATTGATGCATTGGGGCATCTAGGGCCAGATTTCCAAAGGGATCTGGGTGCCTAAAGTTGCAGCTAAGTACCTAGTGTGATTTTCAAAAATGCCTAGGTGTCTAACTCCCATTGGTTTAAATTAGGCGACTAGGTGTTTTTGGAAATCCCACTAGACTCCTATCTGCAACTTCATGTATGTAAATACCTATGAAAATCTAGCCCCTAGTTCTTAGCACCTACTTCCTTGAAGTGCTAGCTCCTGCTTCCTCTGAGTTGGGCTTTGGCCTGCACTAACTCTGTTGACTGATGCTGCTCCAACAGTAGTTGTAGTTTTTGTGACCCTTTTTCTTTTCAGGATGCACAGGAAGCAGCCTAGTGGCTTCAAGGGACATTCAAAGTGTAGTGAAGACCACGCCTCTCTCAGACAGGTACAACCATGCATTCTCTCCCTCAGAAAGGACCATGACTACATTTACAGATGTCCCTGTGAGCAGTTGGGTCCAGGAGGGAATGCCTGATATCCCCATTGGCATCCTCTGACCCTCCCTGAACTCTAGAGTAGCCAACCAAGCAGGCCTCAAAGACTTCAGTCTCTCACAACCCACAAATGAGAGCCAGCTTAGTGCTGGGACTGCATGGGTGCTGCCTGTATCAGCGCTGGTCTGTGAGGTCTTATGAGAGCCTAGCAGCAGGAGTAGCTATGGGGTGGCTCAGTGCTCTTTCTAGTCCAGAATCAGCACAGGGTGCAGACAGTAAGACAGGGCCTACCAGAGGGCCCCCATTACCCACTGGTTCCAGCAGCAGCTACCCAAGGCCACTGGGTCCCAATGTCAGCTTCCCGAGGAGCTGGATCCCAATTCACATCCTCTACATAGAAACCCAGCAGCAGAAGGAGCCCCGAGGTCCTGTGTAGCAGAGTAACCACAGCCAACAGTGAAAGTGGATGTTTCACCCTCCTATCCCCAGCAGCATCCTAGTGTCATCATCATTTTTTGCTTGCTGGTTGACAGACTTATTGGTTGTTTGGCTCTCATCCTGCTCCGATTCTCTCTCTATTCACTGTGATTCCTCCCACTCCCTCACCTCTGTGCTTATCTTCTTCCCTTCTCTCCCTCCCCCTGTTTTCTATCACCTCATCAATACTCTATTCTTTTCCACCCTCTCAGGCTCTCTTCCCACTTTTCTTCCCTACCTTTTTGTGCTTTCACAGTTTCTTTCCACTCTTCCTATCCCACCAAGCTCCCCTTCCACGAATATCTTGTTTTTAATCCTATTTTCATAAAATAAAACAGATAGTAAAACCACAGCAAACATGCCCATTTCCTCTGCTTATGGAGCTCAGTGCTGTGTTCCATGCCTTTGCCACCTTGCAACAGGTTCTCTGAGGAGCTATGTATTAAATCCATCGAGCCACTGAAGCGGATGTGAAAACTTGGTGGTTCACTTGTTGAGTATCATGGATCAGCATATAACACCAGCGCTCCACATTCTGCAGATCTCTATTAGCTTCTAAATAGACTTCAAGGTGTTAGTTATGACCTATAATGGCCTAAATGGCTTGCCTCTTTGTGAAATTACCTCTCCCACTGTGCTCTACTGCCACACTTGTGGGCAGTAAAGTTACTTGAGCTCATTATAAAAGACAGGAGGCTGGGTCCACAGTGATTGAGGGGCGGGGGAGTTGTCTTAACTTTGGAACTTTCATTCAAAATATCCTAAAGCTATGGCCTTAGGGCATGCTGCAAAGCCTATCTCTTTCCCCTGGCTTTTGGTGAGGGAGAAGAATTATGATGGTGGTGAGAGGGTGCAGTGTGTGTGGGGGAATGGGAATGTGGTTTTTGTTAGGGAATAACCAATGATAATAATAGTGTCGGGGTACCCTAGAGCAATGGTTCTATGCTTTTATTTGTGCTTAAATCAAAATAAAATAAACAACAGTAGACAAATCAACCCCTCGGCAATATGTATTCGACCCCTAAAGCAAAGTCATGACCCTATAATTATAACCCTTGTCCTCCTCTTTCCCTAGCCCACTTCCTTTGAGTTTTGTTTTCACGTGTCTCATGGTGTGTTTAGCTACATTGTAAGCTCTTTGGGGCAGGGATACATAGGTGCTGGAACTAGGGATCCTGGGGGTGCTGCCACACCCCCTGGTTTGAAGTGGTTTCCATTATATATGGGGTTTAAAGTTTGGTTCAATTGCTCTCAGCACCCCCACTATAAAAATTGTTCCAGCACCCCTGTAGGAACTTGTCTTTTATTTGTCTGTAAAGTGCCTAGCAGACTTGGGTGCAATTCATAAATTAGACATAAAGCATGTTGTTACCTTCTGGGTGTTCGGGTAGTGAATGCCACCTCCTGTGCAGATACCAATTTTAGCCAAACTGAGGAGATAAGGTGTAAGAGATGTGGACAGTAAATAGAGGAATCCATAATGTAGACAGGAGACTTTAATTAATTAATTACTATTTTTCTTTTATGGCAGCCCCTACCAGCTCTAGTAATGTGTCACGGTCCCACTGTGCTGTCACCTATACAGACAGTCCCTGCTTTTGGTTCTCACGGGACTTTGCAATCTTTTAGGTGGCTGAAACCTGTTTACTACAGATGCTTTCCAGCATACCAAGACAGGCTCTTGAATCCTGGATGAGAGGTTTGGGGGGTTATATGGAGGAATATTTAAATTAAGAACATTCTCTTACTCAAGAATGAGGATTTCCCCTTCACGTGAATTCTTCCACTCCTCTTTGTCCTCTCACCCCACCCCCATGTTTCTGTTTTTCAGAGGTACTGAGCGGCCACACTATATTGACCTCAAAGGTCACTACAGGCCCTCAGTACTTGTAAAATAAAATAAGGTCAAGCTTCTGGTTTTTGTGCCAGGAAAAGTATTAGACTGAAGAACAGGAGGAATAAATTTAAGGGCACCAATTTCTTAAGATCAACTCATTTAAACACATTACACTTTTTGATTAAGCACCTTTCAAGTAGTACACCCTATTTTTTTCTTTTAAAAGTCCTTTTCAAAGTAATTTTATAAGGGATTTTCTGCTTGGATGTTGATGGTTCAGTTTCTTCTCCCCTCCACTCATTTATTTGATTTGCCGTCATCTTCCGTGTAATGTTAGACAATTATGATTTCCACACTGATGATGTCCATTCTTCCCCAAAACATGAACACACAGAGAAAGCAAACTGCATTATTCTCTTGGTGTTCACTGAATTAGATTTTGGTAATGAAGAGGTATACGCTAAAGCTCTTTAGGTCCCCAAATGTATTTTCCCTTGAGGAAACTATATCCTATGCATGACAGTAGTTTCTAGGGGGGAGGGTGCAGGGAATGAGGAGGGATCCTTGGCCTCTTTCAGTCTGAATGTAATTGAAGCAGAATTTTAGAAAGAAAACCAACTTTTAATAACTTTGATTTTCATATAACACAGTAACATTGCACAATACATTACATAGCACATTAGTGAAGAGTGTCTTTTTTATACTTATTCCCAAATCCCTCCAGTGTTTGGGCCCAGTTACCCAAGTACAGAAAAGAGAAAGAGATTGCACCCTCATGAATATGCCTATCTATTCAACCATTTTCTATATCTGGTGGCATGATCCTTATTGACCAGGAGGGGGAGCACTCCCCTTTATTTAATAAAATTCCCAGTACAGCAGTTCTACTGTATCCAATGCAATTCCTCCAAAGGAGCCTTTCATAGCAACCTATGTCACCACGTTAGCGCACGTGAAGAGGAAGCACAACCAGACCACCAACAAATGGCTTCTCTTTCTAGACTTGTGCAAAGAGAGAGAAAGCTGCATTAACTGCAAAGCATCAGTGGAAGCTGTGGGTACAATTCAGCTTTAAACTCTTAAGGTGTCATAAGGAACATATATGTAACAAGGAATTTTAAAAACAGGGTTTCATGGTTTATCTTTAAAATGACAATTGTGCAATATATGTCCTATTTCATGAGAGCTGCAGTATAATACGTATGAAATCATCTATGGCAAAAAATATTTACATCTGGAAGATCAACCCTTAGTTAAGTGCAATATTTCTAAAAAGTAACAACTGATACTGCATTTGCGGCACACCCAAGCCTCCCTTACGAGTCAGGGAGAGTTCCAGTGCAAAAGGAATGGAGGATCAGTCCCAGTGAACATTGCTGTTTGCCCTCAGTCATATCTAAGGACATGTTTCTATTCGTTATTACAATTAAATTCTGACAATGTGCTTGTTGCTGTACAAGAGTAAAAACAAACCGCCACAGTCCCTGCCTGGAAGGGCTTACAGTCTAAACAACAGACTCAGACAAGATGTGACACTGTAGGGAATCCATAGCAAGTTATTAGCAAACATTTTTTTAAAATGATCAATTGTTCCCTTTCTTTAGGTGGAGTTGGAATTTGATTAATGTGCACTAGTGTTTGTGGGTGTAGAGATGTGCATGCTTTAGATGAGTATGAAATATTTTAGGCCTCAAATATGAAGACGAGCACAAAACTGACATTTAGAATTGATTTTACCTCAGGGAATTTAACGCTGTATAGTTTGTTGTATTTCCCTCCCCACAAGAACTCTCTCTGCATTTCTAATACACCCAAGCCTATAGTATCTAGTTGCTGTATACCTTCCAAGAAGAGATTTATAGAGGTTTCTACTGAAAAGCTTTAAAATCATGCAAAATGATTCAGATTTATCATTTTAGGATTTGAATTAGGATTACCAACTTTGTATTTGTAGAAAAATGAACATCATTGCCTGCCCCTTCTCTGAGGCCCCACCCCCACCCCTTCTCCAAGGCCCAGCCACCACTCAATCCACCCCGCCTCTGTTGCTCGCTCTCCCCGTCCCTCACTCACTTGGTTATTTTCAGGGGTCAAGGAGTTTGGGTGCTGGGGGGAGGGGGGCTCTATGGGTGCAGGCTCTAGGGTGGTGCTGGGAATGAGGAATTTGGGGTGCAGGAGGGGGTTCAGGGCTAGGGCAGGGGTTGGGGTGCAGGAGGGGATGAGGGCTCTGGCTTGGGGTGCAGGCTCTGGGGTGGAGTCAGAGATTAGGGGGATGGGGTGCCAGAGAGGGCTCCAGGCTGGGGCAGGACATTGAGGTGCAAGAGTGATGAGGGCTCTGGCTGGGGGTGTAGGCTCTGGTGTGGGGCCAAAGATGAGAGGTTGGGGTGCAGAAGAGGGCTCCAGGCTGGGACCGGAGGTTGGGACATGGGAGGGGGTTCAGGGTGCAGGCTCCGGGTGGTGCTTACCTTAGGCAGCTCCCGAGAAGTGGTGACATCACCTTCTGGCTCCTAAGCAGAGGTGTGACCATGTGGATCTGCGTGCTGCCCATGCCTACAGACACCACCGCCTCAGCTCCCATTGGCCATAGTTCCTGGCCAATGGGAGCTGCTGAGCTGGTGCTGGGGCAGCGTGCGAAGCCCTGTGGCCGCCCCTCCATCTAGGGGCCAGAGGGAGATGCTGGAAGCATCCTGGGAGTCGCATGGAGCTGAGTAAGAAGCCTGTAGGGTGACCAGACAGCAAGTGTGAAAAATTGGGATGGGGGGGTAATAGGAGCCTATATAAGAAAAAAAAAAACCCAAAATCAGGACTGTCTCTATAGAATCATAGATTATTAGGGTTGGAAGGGACCTCAGGAGATTATCTAGTCAAACCCCCTGCTCAAAGCAGGACAAATCCCCAAATGTCCCCCTCAAGGATTGAGCTTACAACCCTAGGTTTAGAGGCCAAATGCTCAAACCACTGAGCTATCTGTCCTCTCCCTATAAAATCAGGACATCTGGTCACCCTAGAAGCCTGCCTGTGCCAACAACCAGACTTTTAACAGGCCAGTCAGCAGTGCTGACTGGAGCTGCCAGGGTCCCTTTTCAACTAGGCATTCCAGTCAAAAACCGGACAGCTGGCAACCCTAACTTGAATTGTAGTTCTACTCTGAAAATCCTTTTGTAAAAATGTCTGTAAGGTTCTACATCTGTGATTCAATTATTTCTAGATCAAATTTGCTCAGTTTACAATTCAAAATACTTTTTTTTTCTGACAGTCCTTGCACCCTCAGTTTGGCATTTGAAAGTCAAGCTATGTTCTTTCTGATTCATGTATCATCACCCTTAATAAAAGATTTTACAGTCCAGATACTGCCTTCAGTATGCATGCTCATGGTCCTCAGATTGTACACTCATTTTATATTCATGACATCTTTTTGCCGTCAGTAGGATTGCAAAAGTGTAACTGATGGCATAATTTGAAGACAATGGAGATACACAGGTTATCTTGCAATTGAACAGTTACAACTGTTATCAAATTCTGTGGATGAACACGAGACAGTTCAGTATTCCAGAGCTTGGGTCCTTCTGCAGGACAGATGGGATGGAGAAGCAAATGGTAAAACATTTCAAGTAGTTGTATGTGAATTTGAATACGCTCAATGAGCACATCTGCTACAGCTGTCACTACTTTATTTTTTAACAGCCATACTTGTTTTTTTTTTAAATCCAAAGTGGATGTTTTTCAAAAACTCATGCTCTTGTTCAAACAGAAATTAATACAGGAATGTCCTATGGCCTGTGTTGTACATTAGTCAAAACTAGACGATCCCAACTGGGATTACAATTCATGAGTCATATATGCTGGGCCTGACTTTCAGTCAAGGTGTTGCCTAATAGATGTCTGTTTGGCTTTCTCTCTCTTTGTGGCACTAAATGAACACTGTGCTCACAGAAGGCTGATCCAACCCAGGTTATTCTTGGGAGCTGATGACCTTTTTCATCATCTCTCCCTCCTAGGCTGAGAGTGGAAGAACATAAGAACACCCTTATTCATGTTTAAAAGATGACTTAGAATATTTAGCTAACCCTTTGCTTTTCTACATTTCTAAATAATTTATTATGTGCCACCCTGCCATGGATTGCACACCGGTCAGATTCTGAGGAGACAAGCCACAATAGTGTCAAAGCCTGTTAACAGTATGAAGATGGTATGGTGTGAAATAAGGGCATTGTATGGCAGACAAATTCAGGTAACTGTACTAGAAGATCTAACTGCTAGGCCAATGCAAATATTTGATAATAGACTCCTCAGTGTAGCAGACAAACGTACAACAAGATCTAATAGGTGGAAATCAAAACTGGAAAATTCAGAGCAGAAAGAACATGTAAATGTTTAGCAGTGATGGTAATTAACCCTTTGCTTATCGCAGATTCAACATCATTGGAAATTTTAAAATAGAGATTGGATGTTTTTCTAAAAGATCTGCTCTGGTTCAAACAGGAGTTATTTCAGGGCAGTTCTAAGGTCTGTGATACACCAGTCACACTAGATGATTCCTTCTGGCCTTAGAATTTATGGCCCAGATCCTCCAAGGTATTTTGGCACCTAACTCCCACTGAAATCAATGTCAGCGAGGCACCTAAATACTTGGAAAGCTAATTAATAGCCTGTGGGTTCCCTACTTTTCCAGTAGGGCAGCTGAGAGATAAAGGGCAATGCTGGATTTTGAAGCTTGTAGTTTAGGAGTAGGATCATGGTTTTTCACAGAGCTAGCTGAGTAAACATGGCACTCACACTACAGTGGGCTTGGGAATGATGTCAACAGGCTTCCATCACCAAGGCCTAGTCTACACTATGCGTTTAAACTGATTTTAGCAGCGTTAAGCCGATTTAACGCTGCACCCGTCCACACAATGAGGCCCTTTATATCGATATAAAGGGCTCTTTAACCTGGTTTCTGTACTTCCCCCCGATGAGAGGAGTAGCGCTGAAATCAGTATTACCATATCGGATTAGGGTTAGTGTGGCCGCAAATCGACGGTATTGGTCTCTGGGCGGTATCCCACAGTGCATCACTGTGACCGCTCTGGAAAGCGATCTGAACTTGGATGCACTGGCCAGGAGGACAGGAAAAGCCCCACGAACTTTTGAATTTCATTTGCTGTTTGCCCAGTGTGGAGCTCTGATCAGCACGGGTGGTGATGCAGTCCCAAATCCAAAAAGAGCTCCCCCATGGACCATATGGGAGATACTGGATCTGATCGCTGTATGGGGAGACAAATCTGTTCTATCAGAGCTCCGTTACAGAAGACGAAATGAGAAAGCATTTGAAAAATATCTCCAGGCTATGATACAGAGTCCACAGCACAGTGCTGCGTGACAAGCGTAACAGAAAGCCAAAGAATCAAATGGACGCTCATGGAGGGAGGGAGGGGGTACTGATAGGATTCCAACTATGCCACAGTCCCCGCAGTCTCTGAAAAGCATTTGCATTCTTAGCTGAGCTGTCAATGCCTGTAGGGTCAAACACATTGTCCAGGTGTTTCGGGTATATGTTGTCAATTACCTCCCTCCCACCCTGTGAAAAAAGCGGGAAAAAATCGTTCTTGACTTTTATATGTCACCCTAGTCTACTGCATGCTGCTGGTAGATGAACGGTGCTAGGGAAATGAATAGCAGCCAACCTCTCCCCTCTCCCTCACCCGGTGGCAGAACAGTACCATATACAAAGGGACGATAGCTGTCCTCCATCATCCTGCTGAGGCTCCTGGCTGGCCTCAGGTGAGGTCGGCCAGGGGCGCCTGGGTAAAAAAATAGGAGTGACCCTGCGTTCATTCCAGTAGATGTACAGAACAGCTGGTAATGTCCTCCATCATGAGCAACTGGGGGCTGAGTTCCATCAGCTCCCCCCCTTTCACATCTAAAGAAAAGATTCTGTACTGCCTGGACTATCATAGCAGTGGGATGCTGGGCTCCCCCCGCCCCACTGTTTAATGTCCTGCCTGACTATCATAGCAACTGGAGGCTACTCCCCCTCATTTTATCTACACTAAAAAAGTCAGTTTTTCTTATTCCTAGAATTCTTTCTTTATTACTTCATCAACAAATGGGGACATTGCCACGGTAGCCAGAAGGTTGGGGAGGAGGAAGCAACAGGTCGGGTTGTTGCAGGGACACTCCCTAGAATGGCATGTAGCTCATCATTTCTGTGGGATCTGACACAGAGCGGCGAGTGTGCTCTCTGGTACACAGATGGTTTCTCTGTACACTTGCCCACTATTATAGGCAGGACTGACTATTTTAGATACAACAAAGGAGGAATGACCCTGGGGGTCATTCCCATTTATTGTCTTTGCTGCCCCAGTGAGGTCAGCCAGGAGCACCCATGACAGCAGCAGATGGTACAGAACGACTGATAACCATATCTCATCGCCAATGTTACAAATGGCACACGCAGACAGTTACAGCAAACGACTGATACATCTTGCTCACCTAGTGAAAGCGCAAATGAAGGCTTGCTGTGTAGCGTGCAGTATAACTAGCCTCTTGTCACAGCATCCCGTTTACACATTAGACAAGGTGACAAGTCCAAAGGCAAACGGGCTCACATGTTGCCAAATGCATATAGCCGTCTCCGCGCAGGGCTCCCAGAGGAAATAAGGGCAGAATATGAATTGTACTGCTGTCTGCTTTCACGGAGGAAAGGAATGAGTGACAGACATTTACTCCAGAATCACCCGCGACACTGTTTTTGCCATCATGCATTGGGATCTCAATCCAGAATTCCAATGGGCGGGGGAGACTGCAGGAACTATGGGATAGCTCCGGGATAGCTACCCACAGTGCAACGCTCCAGAAATCGACGCTAGCCTCGCTACATGGACGCACATGCTGAATTATTGTGCTTTGTGGGGCTGCGTGCACTCGACTTTATACAATCTGTTTTACAAAACCAGTTTATGTAAAATTGGAATAATCATGTAGTGTAGACGTACCCTTACTGACTGCTCCTTGTCCTAGTACAACAGTAATAATGGTGGTGATTGGGATCTGAATATTGCATTGCAGGTGAGAGGATGTTTAGTAGTAATGAACAAAGTGTCACCGAGGCCTACCATCTTCCAGTCCTATGAACAACCATGAGCACAGGTCCATCTCCTGCTTCAGTTCCAGCACTGTATCTGTAACACAATAAGCATGATGGCTCCCTTTGATAAATGGTACAAAGTATTTTGGGATGTCCTCTCGCAAAGAGATGGAGAGGTACGAACACTGGCTAATCCCATAATACATTACTGGCATGACAAGCATTCCACTTAAGTGTAAAAAAGGAGAGAGCTTTCAGCCATCTGTCAGAGGTAGGTAAACCTGCCCAGTGTAGGATTGCAGTGAGTTTGGGTTTTATTCCATGGCTATTTGTCTTTATGTCCATTACATTAGTGTTCAATTGAGGTACAGTCCCCCGCCCTGGCATATTTTACTGGTCTGTTCCCACTTTAAAATTGAACACTGATTCTGTAAGAAAAGGAAGAGAGATGAAGTTACCTATAACAATATCACATATTGTCCCTTATATTTAATTTAATTATAAAAGCAGTAAGCCAGAAGGTGGGCTTACGTTCATAGTCACTGCCTGAAGAACTTTCATGCTGAAACTGTATCTGTCAAAACATGTAAGGGTCTGACAGGTACCTTCCTGGCAGGACTCAGTATACTCTATAAGCAGTTGCCGTCTCTCTTAGACAAATCAAATATTTGTGAGAACCTCTTCAGCCTGCTTGGAAATCAGATGTAGAAGCATAACCCATATGAACCTTTGGCTGTCTCACCCAGCTTGAGCTTGTAACAAAAACAAAACAAAAAACCAACCACCATTTATTTTTTTAATTAAAAAAACAACAAAAAGCCCGACGACATAGCTGGTGATAAATTACTTTTCCAGCATTGGTCTGTCCGCATGGTGGTTTTTTTGTTTAAGTTTGAGCAAACAGTTGTGTGTGTGTGTGTGTTTTCTATGACATCAGTCTGTATAACATCTTCTAGTACCCTGTACTACTCTATCAGAGTCCACAGAAGTGATTTATATGAACAAGGACACACTATCACCATTTTTACACAACATATTATAGATTAAATATAACAGTTTAGAGCAATGATACTCAGCCCGAAGCTCATGAGCCGCAACTGGTTCTTTAATGTGTTTCCTGGGGCTCGTTGCAGCATAATATTAAAACACTGTGTGATTTCATTACTAACCACTCAGGATGCTTTTACTATGCTATTAACCAATTGCAGCTGATAAAATATTTGGTCAGTCATTTTGCTTGAGAATCCATCCATCCATCCATCCCCCATACATACACAAAATGAAACAATGAATTCATACTACTGTGGCTCTTTTGGGTAATATTAATTTCGAATTTGGCTCCTGAACCACTAAGGTCTGAGTATCACTGGTTTAAAGTAATAGTGAAAGTCAGTGGCATATATAGCCCACCCAGGGGTAATGCAACAATGTGGTGTGGTCTCCCCAACATATTTCAGTCTTTAACCACCAGAAGCCACTTAGCTAAAAAGGTAAGTATTTTTACAATTAACTGTCTTATAACATGAGCTGCATAAAAAGAAGGCTGGGCTGCAGGTTGAAAAGAAATTGTACAGTGACTGGCTGTTGATTACATTTTAAAAATATGCATCACAGAATTTATCTTCCCAATTTAAGTCCTTGAAGACATAGTGAACCATTATGCCAATGAATTAATATAACTATGCACAAATGTAACACTTACAAGATGCTACACATCGGTCTAAAGCAGTAGGGAACATCTGATCTTGCATTACCTGATACAGGGTAAAGATCATGAAGAGACTAATTGTAATGCACATGCACAAGGAGGCAACCTTGCCCTGGTTACTTCCCAACTTGAAAATATAATTATGCAGCCTAAATATTCTGTTTTATTATAGAACATGCATACTAGGCAGAACTATTTTATTTCAGAAACAAAATATTAAATACTTAAAACTTACTGGGTTTCCCTTGCTTTTATCATTCTTTCCTTTTATCATCCTTCACACTTCCTTTCCTTTTCTTCTGTTATATATCCTAGTGTTCTTCCCTCTGCTTCTCTACACTCTTCCGGTCTCCCCCTTCAAAGAATGTTTTTTCTTCCTTCATGTACTTACTTTCAATTTCTGTCCCTTGGCTTCTCATCTCAATCACTTCCCCATGTCTTTCCTTTCCCCTCATCTTCTCTAAACCCCCACATCCCAAAACCCACTTATTCTCCACACTCCCAAACCACCCTTTCTATCTCTATGACACTCCACCGCCCCAGGTCCATTTCCCTAGTACTAATCCTCCCACGGCCTCCAGTCTTTTCACCTCTCCACTGCTACTTGTCTCAATGTTCAGTGTGGTGCAACGAGGGGAACAGGCATGCACATGGAGTGAGTCCAATGACCTCTCTCTATTCCTGGTGAGAGAGAAGAGAAGGGTTACTCTTCACAGCACATTCACTCCTAAGTAAAATGAGTTTTCTCTTGCTTTGTGTGCCTACAGGGATTAGCTTGGGGCAGGTGAGGGGGGGAAAGGAGGAAGCCTGCGATCCTTGCTGTTCCTGGAGCACTCTGCCTCTCCAGGGAGTTCTTACTCCTATTGGTGTTCCATTTCCAAACAGGGCAGATATGAGCCAAGGACACTGTCATGTAGAGATGCATCATGTGCCTTTTAAAAGACCACAGTTTTATTAGCACCTTATTAAAAAACAAACCCATCTGTCTGTCTGATATTTCAAGAAGGCAGGGTGGAGGGAAGAGAGAAGGTACATGCAAACAGCATCTCTGTTGCCCACTAGAGGCCTATGAACAATAAAGATCACCACTATGCTGTAGCATATACTACTCCAAAGACATTAATCCCCCCGCCCCCCAAAAAAGGTAAAATGTATCACAAGATAAATGCACAAGAAATGCATCGGTCACAGGAAATCAAAAGCTAGGATGGAAGCTGACACCACACAAGCCTTACAAAGGACAAAATGGACCCAGGCCTTTCACAAGTCATGCCTTCAGTGAGGAATACGTGAGAAGTGAAGATAACACTGTTGCCATCTACGAAGAAAATTGCACTGCCTTCTCTGAGGAACCCACGAACTTATGCTCTAGGACTTGGGAGATGGTTGCCACGCTTGCGCTAACTTCTGAGTGACAATGATCAAAGTAGAAGTATGAAGAGAGAATGCCAGAGAAGATTGGCTAGAACTTCTACCACTTTCTTGCACGCTTATAGCCGCAACATCTCCATCCCCAATACAGTTATAAATCTGGGGATGAGGCGTCACTAGTTCTTTGCCTAAAAGCTCTGCTCAATCACTATAAGCAAGGGTTAAATCATTTAGCACACCTTCTCAAACTTTTACACCGCATGGACTCTACTCTATTATCGAGTATCTTGTGGGCCGCCTGCCCATTTATGACAACATAATATTCCTCTGGCAATTACAATTGGCAACATAGAAAATTAAAAGTAAACTTGCACCTGACAATAGACTATAGCAACTGAAAATGGAGAAACCAATATCATGTGACCAGTCAGCTCACTCTCAGACCATCAGTGGATCCCAGACCATACTTTTGGAAACGTGTTCTAAATCCTCCCTCCCAACAAAGCAATTTTCTTCATATTAGGGAATCCACGGGAAGGAGGGGGAAAAAAAAAAAAAAAAAAAAGAGCACCAAGTGGCTTTCCTCCCTAGTCATAAGGAAGATAAGGAAGTCACTAATATATTGCTAAGAAAAATAGTGGAGCCCCCATCTCCTCATTACCACAGATATTGCTGCTAAATAGTAGGGAGTTCCAAGCTGCCTTTTAGTTTAATATAGCTGAAGTGATAACATCTCTGAACTTTCCAGGGATCACTCAGTAACCCCTTCTCTGTTGTGCGGAGAACAGAGCTGAGGACTCAAAAAATAAAATATATCCAGATCCCTGAAGCGGCAGTGCTAATCCTTTGCAGGAACTGAGATGGTAGGCTGAGCTAGTGCCCATTTAGTACAACCAGTATGTAGTATTTACTTCTGCACTCCCCAAGCTAAAATAAATGAGGATATGCTGAAAGCAGGTGACAAAAAAAATACTCTCCCAGCTGAGAGGTCTTTAGCAGTAGGGCAGGCTTACAGGAGGTATAAAAGGGCTCCAGCATCTGGTTTACTCTAAACAGTAGTCCCATGAGGAAGTAGAAACCCTCGGTATCTGTCCCCTACCCTTGGAGAAGGCAGCTGGAAATGCCAGCCAGAGGAGAAGGGACCATGCCAGGCCCTTAGAAAGTATTAGTCCTATCATCCATTCTACAATACCAGTCAACCGTCTGTGCCCCACCTGTCCAACCATTTGTAGAAATTGCTCTATTTCTACCTGGCAATGTCAGGTTGGAAAGGACGACATGTTATGCAGCACCAGTGGAGAGACTAGGTGAGGCACCTGGACAAAGGATTTTTTTTTTTTTAAAATGGGGGGGACTGTGGTTTAGGGGGAAATGTAAAAAAAAAAAAAAAAAAAAAAGTAATTAATGTGAGATTTTGTTTCTATGTTGCCTGTTAATTCAGATTGTAAGCTTTTCAGGACAGGGAATATATCTTTCCATGTATATAGAGCTAGGCCCAGATTCTCGTGAGTGTCTTTTGGCACTACAGCACTATAAACAATCCTCCCAAGCAAATGAGGAACCCATGGTACAGGAGAGATATTTTTTTTTTTTTGATTGACACTAGCCAGTGCAGGGGAGAGAGATAAATCTGAGACAATGAAGTTAAAAAAAAAGAAAAAAAAAAAGAAAAAAAGAAAAATCTCAAAGTAGGTGAAACATCTAGGTCCATTGTTCACAGGAGCAAAATCTCTTTCCAATTCCTTTCTGCCTTTTCTTCTTTTTTCTTCTTAATATGGGAAGAGACATCAAAAGCAGGAAATGTAGTCAGTGGTGAGGGTTAAGCTATATACTCCCAGAAACATAAACCCAAATACACTGTTGAGAATGGATGGAACATGAATTTAACCCTACTGTCAGGCAGCTGTTAGTCTTTTAGCTTCCAAGTAGATATTCATAAGTTAGTGGAAGTATCTACTTCGAATGGGAGCAAGGGGAGACAGCAGCGAGGCAGGAATAGGATTTTGACTGGATTCATAGCACTACCATCTGCATGCACTAGCAGCTGAGTCACTGACTGTTTTTAGGGAGGCCTTAACTGTAGTGACTCATGCGTATGTAGTGTTTTGGCCCCACAGAACTTCCCAGGATGTTTTTTCATGGAAATGAGCCAACAGTCCTGTTTAAAGCATAATTTCCAATAATTACAAATAGCAAGTGCAAAGTCAACATGAATTATCCATATTTCTGTCTGATCACGCAACACATCACAATCTCCTGTGCGCGAAGAAATCTCAAACTCACCTGCCAGTTTCTCACAGTGGGCTTCAACATGTAATGTGGCAGCTTCCTCAATCCTCATTTTCAGTGTAGAGATGCGACTACCACACTGCAGTGAAAGTAGGATCTTCCGATTTGTCACATGGCTAAATCATGTAATGCAGATGCCTATGTTTTGTTTTACGAGTCTCTGAATAACTGCCATCCTACCAGTGTTAAATCAGACAAGTTGTTAAATCCTTGCAGAATGAAAATAAATGTGTTTAATGTGTCAGTTGTAATTTATGATCATTTTCTGAAACCCCACACATGCAACCATGTTTATCTATTAAAATGCCAGCCATACGTTATACATTAACTAAAACCATTCTGTAACTTTATTGATATATTTTGTGGAGTTCACATATTTTTGTACAGCAAACATAACACTGTAGCTGCAGCACTATTGTTTAATAGCAGCAAGGTATATTTTATAATCTGGGTATGTGGACAATAAATAGTCTGTTTCTTTGGATGTGAATGTTTAAAATGAAGTTCTGCTGCAGCTTCATAATGTGATTGCTATTTTACAGAGCTTATACACAAAAATATATATGCAATCTTTTTGTCTATATTTTATACAAATACAACAGTAGTTTGTGAATACATTTTAAAGTACATATACATGATAAGCAATTCAATTTCCCATATCACAGGATAGCAATTTTAAATGCAAGAAACATATACAAGTTCAGTCTGGAATGCAGGGTTGGTTTTGTTTGTTTGTTTTTTTGCTTTCTCTTTTTGACTCAATCTTTATCATTAAAACATTTTAACATACAAGTCCAAACATTTTTTTCCCCACTAGCCAAAAATACAATTTCAGCAATCCAAGTCAGGTTCAGGTACATCATCCATTCCCCAATATAGTTTTCCCAGTTTTTGTCTAAATTCAAAGGGCTCTTAGCAACATACAGTATGTTCTTCACTCCACACCATAGAAAAAGCCCACATTTCATTTTAACTAACAGTCATTCTCTAGTTTTGTGAACAAAAGTCGAGCTTGTCTGGGTATACATTTGCATGTCCAAGATTTTCCTTTTGCAAGTGCACATGAATACATTGTGGTGTTGTACAAAGTTCATTAATGACAAATTAAGTCACAGTATAAAAATATATCGTATACCTACAGGTCTAGTATAGTCCTTTTTCTAGGGGTAAAAATACATCTGAATGAGACAGAAAGGTTTGTAGCACCATGAGAGGAGTTGTATCCCAAGTTACATTAGCAGCATGATCCAATATAACAATATTGCAGGAGTGTTTCTGAGAAGATAAACATTCATTCTGGTTCAACTGTACCACTGAAGCTTATATTGAAAAGTGTTTACAGATGATTAGCAATAGTTCTGTGTCACTTCCAGGGCTAGATAACTGCTATCAAAAAACACTGCCTTCCAACAAAGTAAGACACCCTTATTGTATAAGGGCTTTGGGACTTTCCAGATACACTTTTGAACTAGAATGCATTACTTTATTTTGACTTTCTGTGTAATGTTAAATAGGTGGTGGTTTTAATTGTACACTAGGAGGATTGCAGGATGGGTAGCTGAGTGTCTACACAGTTTATAGCAAAGTACATTTCATAGGCCTTCTACAGACTGAAAAGGATGTAGAATGAGCTGCTAAACCAGTGTATGAGACAAGCAGACATAACCAAGGGTGCAGTCCTGCTTCCCTTTAATTTAATGGTGTAAGATGTTCATTTTAGACAGCAGCATAGCTAAGATAGGATATTTTAAAATTCGATGACAGTTTACCATCCAAAACTCCAGAGTGCACAGTTTATAATTGGTGAGGAACGCATGACTAATTTTTTTTATTGGTGTTAAAAATGGCAGTAGAAGACAGTGTAGTTTGAAACATGTAAACCTAGTAAAAAACCATTGTAAAAGCCTTAAGAAAGACACACTGGTTTTGTGCAATATAGCAAATTGATAAGAAAACACTGTAAAAATGTACCTGTTTAAAATTACGTCTACCATTTTGTACACAAAGCATTATACCAAAGTCCTACATATATGTAATCTAATGGCACTTGAAACAAGTTATAATAAAAGTTTTTATAATAAAAAGCATAACCTGTAAGAAATTTTCTTAAAAGGTTTAGGGTTTCTTTTTGAAAGTGCTATATCTTGTAATATGTGTAACATAGAGGTTGAACAAGCTTTATTTTAAAAAATATTGGCCTATAATACATGTATAGCTCACTAGGCAAATGATCCTGAAAATATGTACTCTTAACATTCATTATTAGCTTAATAAGCAATCAGCTCTGGCTCATGTTTCAGTCAGTATATGGTTTTTAAAAACCGCTACTGTGAAATTAACAATAAATCACTCTATTCCACAATTTACTACTAAATAAAGCACAAGCAACAAGTACACAAAAATATATGTATTTAAAAAAGACATACTAGAAGTTTAAAAGTTGCACAAAGAGTGGTGCATGATCAGCCAGCCTCCCTCCCTCCCCTCCCCTCCCCTGAAAAAATAAAAATCAACTCGGTAACAAGAAAGTAGGGTTTAAAAACTGACATTTTAATAGTGGCCAATAATAATTCTGCCTAAAATATACTCTAAAGCACTAATGTGTTAATATTGCTTACAGTGTCAATCTGCTTCCACATATTCATACATCCTAGTTCAGTAGCAAACATACATCATGTAGCCACCAACTGAAGCCCTGACTGAATGAGGTTCAATATCTTGTCTGAGGTCCCTATTTCTGAAGTGAAATGTCAATCCCTTTTTACAAAGCTAAGGCATTACCATTAGTAGTAAAGATTCTGGTTATATACTAAGAAAAAGGATGCTGGCAAAAAAAAAATTTCAATCAAGTCTAATCAGAACTAAAACTGATAAACAAATGGCACTTTTTCTAAATGCTAGATACACACCACTTCCATTCCCTTAAGTAATGGGATAGGTCTGTCAGAATGTTCTGTGTTGGCAGTTAAGATTAAACTAATTTGCAACACTAACAAGTGGCCTTCCCTGCTGCCAGACTAACAATTCACTGTAGTTCTGAAATTGGTGATATGCATATTCATTTTCCAACAGCTGCGTATATTGACAAACACAACCTAATGGAATTGTCTGTCTCCAATTGCCTTTTCTGGGTGACAAATGTGGCTATGAAGGGTATGATTCTGTGAGATTCTGTGCACCCAAAACTTTTCAGAAGTTGAAGATGCTCAGTTCCACATACAATATGGCCCATTAAGGGAATGGAATCCATTTATCTTCAGCTCAAACTGGTTAAACAAGATCCAGAATAAAGTAACTTTCTTTCCACTTGCTTTTTATCTTATGCTTGCTGGTTTAAACTAGTATTAAAGTGTTTCTGTTCTGTTTATTTTGTGCTCTTTTCACACAATCTTTTTCTTTCCTTAAAATGCTTGGGGTGGAGGAAGGAGGAAGCAATACTGAACACATCATTCAACTAAAGATGTAGGTAAGCAATCTGTTTCATAGAAACTAAAGGAAGCAGTCATGAAGCAGAGCTAAAGTCCACTTTGAGATAATATGCTCCTAAACTCAACATCTAGGAGTAGTTTGCAGAATTTGAAAAGGTATTATCCTTACTAATACATCCTTATTTTAATGCCTTTGGAACACAAACACATTTATAAAAAC
The DNA here is from genome assembly GCF_003597395.2 of Chelonoidis abingdonii. Lineage (NCBI taxonomy): Eukaryota > Metazoa > Chordata > Testudines > Testudinidae > Chelonoidis > Chelonoidis abingdonii. The sequence goes on from NC_133770.1 coordinate 232,231,898, forward strand.
ATTATCTTTCAGTAATAAAATTTAAATACATATAAGTATAAAATAGTAAAACTACACCTGCATATTGCTCCTAGAGAAAAAAAAGTAGGAGCTAATGATAAAATATTGGGAGCAAAAGCTCCTTCAATGGGAGCAACTTTTGTTTCTGTGAAGTATATTTATTTTAACCACTTAAAACCTTGTAAGCATCCTCACTACTGAGTGATACTAATGTATTTCATTTTTATTTTTTAATTCCTTATCCAAAAATGACAAGGAAAATGAATATTAGTATTGCGTTAAAGCAAATCTAGCTTGCATTTACATATCAGTTATTTCTCTTTTGGTTATAAGGGGTATATCAGATTAGGTAAAAGTGGTGTAAGCAATATGCTTTTACTTCACTCCTAAGAGTCCTGTCTTTAAACCTTGGCAATGGGCAAAAAGTCCCCAGCCAAGTACCCAGGTGTAGTAAGTGAGATTAACATTTAACTTGTCGCTTAGGAGGACATAACACACCACGTCACACAACTGAAAAGAGCCACTCCACTTTAAAAAATGAAAATTGATATCTGAAAATTTACATTCACTCTCTGACTGCAGACTCACATTGAACTGACACTAGATATAAAACTTCTGGCTGGACTTGACCCACACTTTGGCTGTGGCAGCTGGGAAAGACTGATCCTACAGACGTGAATATAAAATCTGAAGACTCCTATGCAGTACTTTTTCTATACTACTCAAAAGAAAAACAGCAAGTTAAGAATTAAATAAAAAATTGTGACAAAATATTCTGCACTACTAAAATTACAACACTCCTATATTTCAGGGTCAGCCATTAATTTTGCCTCTTTTTCCCTTCACCAGAGTCACAAGAACACAGCACAGTTCCAATTTTAACTTGACACATTGGCCAATTAAGCAAGAATAATTTTGTCGATGAGTAATTAAGTTAAATTGCTTCTTATCCAATCTTGATACAGGGAGCAACAATTTAAGCCAGAAAATAGTAAGTTCTTAATACCTTTCATAATGACTAAGTCAAAATGAAAAGTATGTACACATTTCCAACAAGGAAGTTTGAATTCTATACTAATTTAAAAAAAATATTTCAGATTATGGACCAGATAAGATACCACCATTTAGTTCATTTGAAGATCTTCAGGAAGCTGCGTGTAAAATTAAAAATTAGGATTCTATTACAAAATGCACAAAATGTAAAATGGTCAAGCTACCATTTACTTGACAAAACAGAATGACTGATACATTTGAAAAAAGTTTTAAACAAGGGGTGTGTGTCAAAGTTTAGTAGGAATTGCTTTCTTTTTTTTTTTAATCAGTGTGTCAATTAGCAGTGAAAATTCAAACAATACATTGAGACATTTTTAAAAAACCAAAGTAAACACAGCTGAGAATAAAATACTTTCAAAACTTGTAAAAGTTAATTTAAATTTCTTACTGGCTTCATGAGATTGGTACTGTACAAAAGCAGAGGATTTGTAATGTCTTATAGTAGGCACTAAGTTAAAAATGATTACCTAAGGCATTTCTACAAATAGACAGTAATAAGCCAGCTTTGTACATCCTATTGGAAAGCTTGATGAAAACGTGGTAGGGTGGTGGTTGTGCTTAGACTACTTGCGAAAGCTGCTGACAATGAGTGCAGGGACCCAAGACCTATACTATTGCTAGGATCGTGAGGATCCTGTGTTTGTGGTGGAAGTTGAGCCATTGAAGAATGTGCCTCCTCCTGTGTATAACTCATTCCAAGATTTCCCACTGAAACAGAAGGGTTATAAGGAGGGCCATTTACTGGTATGAAGCTGAACAACTGAGAAAAGTCCAACGGTTGAGTATTTAGAGATTCACTAATGGAAACAGAGCTTTTAGAAAGGGAAACCTCCCCAGATCCATCATCTAGTGGCCCTACTTGAGGATCCAACCCTAATTTAGATGAGGATGCTTGAGAATCCTGTGATGAAGAAGGAATACCACTTTGCAACTCCATTAAGTAACTTTCAATTTCCCCTTTCAATGGCTGTTCTTTTTCAGACATAGAAATTGCATATGAGGTAGAACTGAGTGGATATTTCAAAGATAGCTGGTGAGATGGGTGGACAGACTCCATATCTATTGGACAAGGCATTCCCAAGGGTAATGATGTGGTGACCATTTGGTGTGCAGACGCAGAACTCTGCATGGACTGAATTTGAGTGTTGTAGAGATTCAATTGCAAAGTGTTTGTAAATGGCTTTGATGTCAGCTCACTGGAAGGTAAAGACATCACTGGAAGCAGCTCATCCTTTATAGGCACAGAAACATTGCAGGTAAAGGGATCTAGAAGGTCCATTGGCTCTGTTTTGACCTTCAAAAGTTCTTGGTTGTGACTTTTCTTCATATGGCGTGTTAGGTGATCTTTCCGCCCGAACCTCTGTGCACAGTACTGACAGAGGAAGTCCTTTCTTCCAGTGTGCACTACCATGTGTCTACGGACATCTTTTCGGGTGTAGAACCGACGATCACAGTGTTCACACTGGTGCTTTTTCTCCTTTACTCCACCCGAAGACTTGCCTGCATGAGTTTTTAGGTGCTCCAGCAGCACTCCCGTGCTTTCAAATGTCTGCAAACATACCTTACAGGTGAGGTCACCGCTTGTTGCAGCATGCAAAGCCAGGTGACGCTTAAACCCAAGCTTGGTATTGTAGTTCTTTCCACATTCTTCACACTTAAAGGCCTCTTTGTTGGGATTGTGTGTATGTAGGTGATTCTTTAGGTGATCTTTTCGGTGAAACATTTTCTCACAATAATTACACTTGTGGGTTTTCTCAGGAGAATGAGTAGCCATATGCCTTTAAACACAGATATATTCTGTAAGTAATTATTTTGATCAAAAAGTACAAGTGTTCATTTTTTTAATGGCAGCTAAATACTACACTAACGTTTCTTCACAACAGAATCTTTTTTTGCTGACAGCAGGACACTACAAAGATAGTTTGACAAATTTAAATATAGCAAAACATGAACATTACATTTAAATTGACACTTTAGTTTTTTGTGGTTTTAGCTACTAGAACACGGATATGGGCAAGTATGAAAGTACTTGTGTAAATGTCCATAGCCAAAATTTTCTCAGTCCATACACTTTTCTTGTTGCAACTCCTAATACAAATGAAAATTCTATTCTCATTTATAAAAACAAACCCAAAGACATTAACTGGTAAACTTACATACTGTAATTTAGAATTCTAGAAACAAACCAATGTCTACTTTAATTAACATTTCCTCTCTGCAAATCAGCTGAAGAATGTGTACACAAATATATACTTTTACAAGGCTTAAAATGGCCAACATAAAATAGATAATATAATCTGAAAGATAAATAGAGTTTAATACCTTAGTAATTTGTACTTAGAAACAAAGGCCTTGGTGCAGTCTTGTTGTGTGCACTTGTAGGGCCTCTCTCCTGTGTGAGAGTATGAGTGAACCTTTAATTTCTCAACACTGTTAAAGGCCTTGTCACACAGTTGGCAAGGAAAGTTTTTTCTTGGTTTGGTTTCACCACGCTTACGTTTCCCTGAAGGGACTTTCTGGGTATCTCTTACTTCTGACAAATCACCAGGAATGACAGTGGCCATCGCAGCCTAAACCAGGCCTTCTTGTTGGACACTTGGGAATTGCCCAACTCCACTAAATGATTTAGCTTTAGATGGCTTCTCAAGTTTCATGTGGTCGTAAAAGAAAGCAAAAGGGGACTGGAAAAAAAAAATAAGAAACAACTAGTTTGTAACTAAACTTAATTTGAAGTTTACTTGCTATGTGATGCTTCTGAATAAAACTTAATAAAATTAGGTTCAGCTGGTCTAATGTAATACCTGTTGGATTCTTTATGCTATTTGTCACAATTCTTAAAATGCATTGCTCAGGATGAACAGATCCACATGTGCCCTGACACTATACCTTGTAACTTTTCCTTAGGGCACTGATGGAGAATAGCAATGTTTCAGAAAGATTACAGAAGGCATCAAAAATAACTTTACTCAAAACTATACAGATAAAGCTGACTCTTGGCAGCTGTAGATTTCGCAAGGGATTAAACTGTACTTGTGTACATATAAATAAAGTACACACGTTCCAGTTAATGCCTAGTGAAATTTTCCTGCAACTATATACTGTACTAAGTCAAAATTGATATGGATAAAGATATCTATAAATTAGGTTTTTTTCAGCTCAACACTGGAAATATCCATCCTCCCCAAATAATTCCTACATCATAAAATAGAGAAAATGTTGAGTGAGATTAGATCAAGATGGAAACACTTATTCATTCATTCTAGAAGGATCACAATCTAGCTTGAGGTATTAAGATCTGTGAAACACATGAGAAACTCACTCAGGAGGAGGTCTATCCCATTGAAATTGTCTGTTGGAAAGAGTAGTTCTGAATTCTTAATCTGGTAATACACGGTAGCAACTGATTTTTGATGATCTCACAGTGTTTTACAATCTTTTATTGCCAAAAGTACTATAGCACTATTTTAAACATCAAAACTCAACTGCGATTTGAAATACCAAAGGATCCAGTGTGACATAGATCAAAAGCTGGATCTACAACAGCATGGTAAAAGGCAACATGAGAGAACCAGAATGAATGACAGAGTTCAATATAAAAGGCAGGATTTGAAGGAGTTGAATTTGGCATTTCTATTGCAATGAGTAATTTCCAGTTTTTGAAAATCCAATGCACAAGTACCATCAGCTCAGGAATTCTGGCTGAGCAACTGTTCTAGATGCAGTTTTGCCACACACACCAGAGGTTGATGCCAGTAGCCTGAGCTGATGGTTTTGAAGTGCAGCTCTCTGTTGGCATTGGAAGACACTATTCCCAAGCTTGCTGCCTCCTTCAGTATCTTAGCTCCCTGCTGTGTGCTTCTGCATGCTTGCAGCTTAAAAGAAGCAGCTGTTGGGACAGGTGGGGAAGAGCAGCCAGGAGTCAGGCAAAGAGCACCAGGCAACAGCTGCTCCAAGCTAATGCCCCCTCCCCTAGTGAACAAAATGAACTGTCCCTAGCTGGTGGTGAAGGGAGGATAGCTAGCTTCCAAGGCAGCCTGTCCCCTGGATCAGCTGTCTGCTCCTCCCCATTGCCACTGGGCTTCCATTTAGGGGACAATGAGGTAGCAAACATTGCTTGGAAAAAGGACTTGAGAACAATCCCCAAGTGAAATGGGGTTTCAGCTTGAAGAAGAAAAGCAGAAGGAAAAAAAAGTGTCCAGGACATACCACTTAGGAGAGCCGGAGAGAGCGTGAAGGAAAGTCTCTCTCCTGTTGGTCAGGAGGAAAAGAGAGAAAGGGTCCTCCTTAAAATGTGTGTTCATTTTATGTACATTTCAGATTGAATTTTAAACTGAAAAATAAATTGAGTGTGTCTGCATATGCCTCCTCTCTTAAAGGGTAAAAGCATGAATTGACAGACCAAGAAGGTATTATTCTATTTTTTGAAATCTCATGATATTTTTGCTGTTGTGCTTTTTTAATTTGAAGGATTAGCAACACTGCAACCTTAAACCATCAGACTGAAAGTTTATTATAAAGCTGTATCAGTGGTTAACTACAGCATTATTTTTTTTAAGTTAACCAGTAACAGAAGAGAAGTGTCTTCAAGAATGGTGATTCTTCAAGACTTGCCTCCATACATTCACACTCATGAGATGGGAGCATGGGGAACCAATTCCTGAGTGGGAATGTACATAGGCATCAAAGAAGAAGCTTAGTTTCAGCCCTCCTCCCCTATCAAGTGATTAAATGAATCAGTCAATCGGAAACTTGAGGCCAAATTCTTCTTCACTTGCATAAGGGTAAAAGCCCAGATCAATTTTTCCATGACTTAACTGAGTTATTTCTGATTTATACTGATATGAGAGGAGGATCTGGCCCAGCAACTTTAAAGTTAAGTTAAATTTGTGGACAAAAAGATTTACCAAAGTCCCTTGTAATCAGAATTTGAGAAATAAAATTAAACTAACTTCACTGTAATTGAAATCACTGATCCTCTATATGTACTATATTTCTCCCCCCTTCAAAGCCTCCAGTTCTCTAACCTCTGTCTCAAAAATAAATCACAGAATGCTGAAAAGGATCAAGCAGAGTTAATAATGTTTAATTTTCCCATGATCCAAACGAATTAAGATGATTTTGAATTCATTGTGCTAAAAATGTACCCAATATGCATTGTTAAAACAAAATTAAGAGTGGATTTGACCCTATGATTAGGATAGTGATTTGTTTAAAAATGTTGTTCTGATTGCTATTCCTAGGGTATTTACAATAGTTAATGAAGAACTTCAGAATTATCTTTCAATATAAAAAAAATTTCACTTTTCACCTGTGGATGTATAGACTGAGCAATGAAGACAAAGTTTAAAAACACTGATACTCAAATATTACATTTTCCAAAGACCAGCTGAACGAATTTTATATATGAGTAAAAACGCCTGTTTGTGACTCAACATATCACTTAAAATTCTCACTCTCATTGGTGCTTTCACAACTGTAGGATGAATGATGATATACGCTATCAAAATCTACTGCATTACATACATCATACATTTTATACCATTTTAAAAGAGGTGCATACTTAAAAATGAATTATGGTAGCCTTTGTTTTAATGCACACCTGATGGTAGCCCAGTAAAGTCCTCAGATTTTGGTCTTAACCAGTTCCGCTGACTCTTCTTGGAGGAAACCAGAATCCAGTACTTCCCATTTTTGCTGGCCTGAAAAACAAGGAAGAAAGAATGAATAAGACTTTAGTGAAACCAATATATTCAGAAAGGCGGAGGGGCGGGAAGAGGGACGAAAGGGGAGCAGGGGGTACAGGAAGGGAAAATTAAAGAGGTAGAGAAATAGCCCAGGTATAGAATTGGATCTAATGCTGATTAAAATTGAATAGATTTATTGCATAACAAGTATCAATTAATGACTAAAATTTACGTAAGTCCACTTATAGAACTTCAGTTAGTTCTGCATTTGGTAGTAACAATAAAATAAAAGATTACATATCAGCAAAGGATTTATCTAAAAAGTAAAAGACTACTATGTATGAATGATTTGGAAATTAAGGCTGGGCCCAATATTTGAGGGATTTATTTAAAGTCCTCACACAGCACTAATCTTAAAAAGAAAAAAAAAAAAAAAGCTATCTAAGAAAGGGACTTCTGGTGGGCCCAACACATTATACAGGAAATATCATCTGCTTAGAAGTTAATCTGCAAAGGGAGGGAAAAAAATAACTCATTCTCTTTTTTGCTTCTTTATGGTGTATATAAATAAGCCATGACTTTTTTTTCTAAGGATGTCAAGCAATTAAAAAAATTAATTGCAATTAAATGCACAATTTAATGCATTATTGTTCAATAACAGAATACCATTTTATTAAATATTTTGGATTTTTCTACATTTTCAAAGATATTTATTTCAATTACAACACAGAATATAAAGTGTATAGCGCTCATTTTATATTTATTTTTATTACAAATATATGCACTGTAAAAAACAAAAAATATATATTTCAATTCATCTAATACAAGTACTGTAGTGCAGTCTCTATCATGAAAGTTGAACTCACAAATGTAGAATTATGTACCAAAAAAAACTGTATTCAAAAATAAAACAATGTAAAACTTTAGTGACTACAAGTCCAATCAGTCCTACTTCTTGTTCAGCCAATCACTCAAACAAGTTTGTTTACATTTGCAGAAGATAATGCTGCCTGCTTCTTTTTACAATGTCACCTGAAAGTGAGAACAGGTGTTTGCATGGCACTGTTGTAGCTGGCGTCACAAGATATTTACATGCCAGATGCGCTTAAGAGTCATGTCCCTTGATTTTTCAACCACCATGCCAGAGGATGTGTCCATGCTGATGACAGGTTCTGCTCAATAACAATCCAAAGCAGTGGGGTCCAACATATGTTAATTTTCTTCATTTGAGTCAGATGCCACCAGCATAAGGTTGATTTTCTTTTTTGGTGGTTCGGATTCTGTAGTTTCCACTTCGGGGTATTGCTCTCTTAAGACTTCTGGAAGCATGCTCCACACCTCGTCCCTCTTAGGTTTCAGAAGGCACTTCAGATTCTTCAATCTTGTGTCGAGTGTGCAGCTATCTTTAGAAATTTCACACTGATATCTTCTTTGCATTTTGTGAAATTTGCAGAGAAAGTGTTCTTAAAAACAAACATGCTGGGTCATCTAAGACTGCTATAACATGAACGATATGGCAGAATGTGGGTAAAACAGGGCAGGAGACATACAATTCTCACCCAAGGAGTTCAATCACAAATTTAACATTTTTTTAATGAGCGTCATCAGCAAGGAAGCATGTCCTCTGGAACGATGGCGAAAGCATGAAGAGGCATATGAAACTTCAGTGCATCTGGCACGTAAATATCTTGAGACACCAGCTACATCAGTGTCATGTGAATGCCTGTTCTCACTTTCAGGTGACGTAGGCAGCATTATCTCCCATAAATGTAAACAAACCTGTTTCTCTTAGCAATTGGCTGAATAAGAAGTAGGACTGAGAGGACTTGTAGGGTCTAAAGTTTTACATGGTTTTGTTTTTGAGTACAGTTATCTAACAAAAAAAACTAAATTCATAAGTTGCACTTTCATGATCAAGAGATTGCACTATGGTACTTGAATGGGGTGAATTGAAAAATACTATTTCTTTTGCTTATCATTTTTATAGTGCAAATATTTGTAATAAAAATAAATACAAAGTGAGCACTGTACACTTAGTATTGTGTGTTATAACTGAAATCAATATATTTGAAAATGTAGAAAAAACATTAAAAATATTTAATAAATTTCTATTGGTATTCTATTCTTTAACACTGTAATTAATTTTTTTAATTGAGATTAATTTTAGTTAATTGTCTGAATTAACTGTGATTAATCGACAGCCTTAGCTTTTTCCATATAAATATCAAATCTCTCTTCCTGTTTCTTACTGCAAGGCTTCCTGAATGATAATGATGTATTGCAGTCAATCCCTAACTGTAAGGACGAGGTATTGAATCTCTTCATCTGTTTTAGTTAAGTAGGTATAAAGCCCCATGTTTTCTGTGGCACACTGGCCCTGAAAATTCTGTGACAGGAACCCCAGGAATTACCTAGCACTGTCTCATACCAAACCTTCTCCCTCTGTACTACCTTGTCCACTCCAGTACAGTATTCTTTATTCAGGTATCCAATTCAACTTCACACAACCCCAACTTTCACTGTGCTGCAAAGTTTTGTATGGAAAAATGCATAACTGCATTAAAAAGTACTGAGGAGGGGGCAGGGCGGAGGAGAGACTGAGGTTGCTGACACCCGGAAAGGAATATTCGGGGCGTTTCATATCCAGGAAGGTGGGAGAAGCATTTTGGTATGAAAAGGGCAGCTGAAACTTTAAGGGAGGGAATACAGCTCTTCTTTCCCACTCTTTCAATAATAGATTACTTTAAAGGTGGGGAACAAAATTTAAATTCTTCATTTCCAATCCATGTAGACCTTTACAACCAGCTACTCTAACTTTACCCTGTATTAACATCTGACATTACCACAAACCAGGAAGAGAGTACATTAGAGGGAAGGATAGCTCAGTGGTTTGAGCATTAGCCTACTAACCTCAGGACTGAGAGTTCAATCCTTGAGGGGGCCACCTAGGGATCTGGGGCAAAAAATCAGTACTTGGTCCTGATAGTGAAGGCAGGGGGCTGGACTCGATGACCTTTCAAGGTCCCTTCCAGTTCTTGGAGATAGGTATATCTCCAATTATTATAAAAAAAATTATAATCTACTAAAATGATTAGCAGTGAAATAGTTAACATTTAAGATAGCTTCCTCACTGAAGTGAATGGGGCAGCTCTCTGCTATCAGAACTATTGTTTCAAGCTGTCTGCAGACAAAAGCAGATATAGATTGACAGAGAAAATAAAATGCACTTATGAAAGTTGTTGGTACACCCTCACCTTAAGTATCGTGCTCAATTCTGGTTACTCATCTAAAAAAGTCCCAGTAGAAATAGATAGGGTTCAGAGATGGGCAGGGATAGACAAAAATCAGAAGTATTGGAAGGACTACCACACCAGGAGAGAGTGAGAAGACTATAACTGATTAAATACATCTGTCATGTCCTGATTTATTAAAGGAGTAAATGGTATAGAGAAGGTAAGTCAGGTGCACTTATGTACCCACTCTCTAAAGAACAAGAGCAAGGCAATGTTCCTCCAACAAGAGGAATATTTTTAAATTAGGGCTGTCAATTAATCGCAGTTAACTCACAAAAATGGATCGCGATTAATTGCAGTTTTAATTGCACTGTTAAACAATAGAATACCAATTGAAATTTATTAAATATTTGGGATGTTTTTCTACATTTTCAAATATACTGATTTCAATTATAACATAGAATACAAAAAGTGTAGAGTACTCACTTTATATTATTTTTATCACAAATATTTGCACTGTAAAAATGATAAACAAAAGAAATAGTATTTTTCAATTCACCTCATTCAAGTACCATACTGCGATCTCTTTATTGTGAAAGCTTTGATTCTAGATCACAGTGACAAGGCAAATTCATAGAGAAGAACAATTATGCTGCAACATGCATAGCTGCACAGATACATTACAGTAAGGGTTTGTCGGAGTGTTAAACAAAAACCCTGATAATAAAATTAACTTCTCTCAAAATTTACCAATTTTACTTTCTTGGCATTGTGATGCTATAATCCTACTAGTTCTCCAATTTTTGAGAATCTTCCCAGGCAGACAAGACTTGAATTTCTAATATTTGTACTAAAAAAAAAAAAGAAAAAGAAATAAAAAAGATACAAATCCCTGTTTGCCCTTTACAGGTAACTTAACAGTTTGAAAACTAATTGCATTTTAAAAACATTTTTAAATGATTTGAACTCCAAAAATCTAGCCCAAGACAATTGAATTATTTGGTTGAAGTATCAGACAAGATTCCTCAATAGGGCTTGCAGCCTAAATTATTATTTCCATAGGAATTTGAATTATGTTACAACAAATAATTAGTTTCACCATTTCTTTTAAAAATATTTATTTTAATACAATTAGTGAGGGTTAGGTCTCCTGAATTTATGAAGGGATCTAAAGGAGATGAAAGAACCTACCAGTCTGCAAACTAGACTTCAGCAAGGGAAAGATCCAGGAAACATTAATTAATTAGAGGTATAATAAGGATGTAATTAATGATACAAATAATGGAATTATAGTGACATGCCATATTTGAAATATTTTTAATGGTCTGAGGAACAAAAGGAACCACTAGTTAAAGAGGTTGACATATTTTACTTGAACATCAGGATTCCTAGATATGCTAAAACTACAATACAAAAGAACCCTGCTTTTGTGGATTAAATATTAGTTAAAAAAAAAAAGATAGGTGAAACTGAGGTAAAATGGCAACATACATATGGGCTGGAGAAAAGAAAGCAAAATCTACACCTGGGGTGGTGAGTGGTGTATGAAATTCACTGTAGAACAATTAAAAGATCTGAGTGAAGAATGAAAATATATTCAATGATCCTAACAAAAAAACCAGGAGAATGATGTATAAATAGTGAGAGATCAAATTTATGCTTCAGGCAAACTACGTAATAGATAACATTCCTCTTCCAATTAGGGAATATATAAACATAGGTATCAAAAGTAAAACAGAGAAAATCATTCTAGAATTACATCAGGAAGTAGTGAGAGCATGTTAGCAAGTACATTACTGGATGCATAATTATGGTTGTGCTATTGTTAGTATAATGTCAAGTCAGAGAAAGTACAAAATACAGGGATTTTAGAATTTCATTAATTCAAAATTACAGAATTTAAGCCTTTATTACTTGGCAAAACAGAGATTCACAGTAGACAGAAACAGGTTGAAGTGCACAAAATTTAGAAAGAACAGGAGTTGTGTCTCTTTCAAGCTAATGACAAACATAAGTAGCAAGAGAGCACCTCTCTAAGCTAAGGAAAAAGCTGGATTCAAAGTGGCAAGTAGAATTTTTTTTTTCCCCCCACAGAGTTGGTAACATAGCTCGGGCTACCAAAGTTAGAATAGAAATAATCTTACAACTGGTAGTTAAGCAAGCATTTGCCTCCAAAATCCTAAAGTTTTCTATCCTAGCCATGAAAGTATTGGCAAGTTTTAAAAAAAAAGATATTAAGCTTGTTAAACTACAGAGCACCATCTCTTTTATATTAGAAAACAACTCATTTTTACACTATGTTATAGCAGCGTAACAATGAATACTAGCAAAATGGTGTACATCACCTTTTCTGAACACAAAGAACACAACAATTTTGCTATGCATATCTTATTTAGTTTGTGGACATGTAAGAAATGAACTTACCGAACTACCATGAGCTAATATGTTGTTATTTAAAAAGCCATAATATTGAAATCTCTTTGTGTGCTTTCAATGTTTAAAATGGACCTAAGTAATTTGAAATCTTCAGAGCTCAGTTTGGGTTACTAGATATCCCAAATTATATACTGAATTAAAGGAAATGAGTTGATTATGGTTAACCAATCTGATCCCTGCAGCGTGTTATGTGGTTTTTTTTGTTTGTTTCTAGGATTTCTCTGGCACCACAGGGATGCTTTTCTGAGAACTTTGCAAAGACTATGGTGCAAACAATTTTGGAGCTGTAAACTGAACTCCTGTCAGTGTGCCTAAAGCCTGTATACAAGTGGATTTTTATATTTCAAGATCAAAATAAAAATAAATTTGCACAAATTCATGTTTAATATGGTGGAACTTTAATTCTCTAACAAAGGCTAAGAAACTGCTACTGCAGCAGCAAAATATTATTTGCATGTATGAAAATGTCACTTTACATACAGAACACATGATAGGCAATGGTGAATTTTGTATATGCATAAATTAGCATAACCAGAGTGCATAGCAGTAATATCAGAATCAAATTCATTTATGTAATTGATATCATTTTCCATTTATTATCTTTCATAAAATGTAATACAATCTTCTCAAAATCTCTTCAGATTCTAATAGCCATAAGCTATTCATTTCAAAAGAAGTTTTATGTATCTCTATGTTAGACGTTTACTGTTTAACAAGTATAATTAGGTTGCAGAGCAAGGCAAAATGGTGTAATAGGTTAGCAATAACTTTTCACTTCTTGTGAAGGGGATTCTACTCCTGACCTTGTGCTGAATGCATTCAGTAGTCAATAAAGTCAAATGACATTTTGGTTGTCAGGTTCTAGTCCATTGGTAGAAAGTGAAAATGAAATTGATGAACTCATGCTAATCTTTCATTCATGCACTTTATGGCATATAGCAATAGGGTTTTTTTGCTTTTTGTTTTGTTTTTATTAAATAATTTAGCACAACTGACATGTCTCTTCTACAGGCACCCAGAGCTGGAATTGCATAGAAAAATGCAGCTCCCAGTCATATCACTTCTCTGTTATTTTGAACTGCATTCACACCATGTGCTGAAAAGTAGAACATACCAATGAGTTTAGCAATTTTACTTTGAAAGTCTGCTGTGCAGGCAACACAAAGGAACTGGCTGTGCTGGAAAAGCTAGCAGTATGACAAAAGGGAGGGTCCGTTTTTAAGTAGCATGGTCTGAAGAATTAAGCATGGGATTGGGAATGAGAAAGTCTTGAATTCTAATTGCAACTCTGCCAATGATTCACCATGTGGGCAAGTCATGTCATCTTTCTGTCTCAATTTCTCCAGTTGTGAAATGGGGATAATATTTACCTTCCTGCCTAACAGGGACATTGTGAGGATTAGCTATTTAATGAGCACAAAGTACTATATAAATGCTAACTAGTAGTATTGAACAGGGCAAGCACAGTACAATGCCCCACACGGGAGAGGTAGACAGAAAAAGTTACAATTCACAAGTGATAGAAATAACACTATCAAACAGAAATTAGTTTTACAACCCATGTATTGAATGTACATGATACATATAAATACAACAGCCAAAAAAGTGTATTAAGGGCCCAATTCTGCCCTATGTCAGATGGCAACTGAATACTTCTCTGACTTCACTAAGATTTGATGTACACTCAAAACTTACACTGACGGTGCTACAGTGCTCAGACTGTGAAAAATCCACAGCCTGAGCACTGTAGCTATGCCCATTCAGAGTGCTGTAGCTACGCCAACACACACCCCAGTATAGACACAGATAGGCTGATGGAAGAATGGTTTGCTGACCTAGCTACTGGCCCTTTGGGAAGTAGAATTCCTACAGCAATGGAAAAACCCCTTCCATTGCTGCTGTCTGCATCTACCCTACGGGGCAATGGCAGCATAGCTATGGAATTGAAGCTATGCCCCCACAGTGCAGACATGGCCTATGACTGCCTGGGGTACAAACTGGGGCAGGATTTGGAGAATAGCCTTGTATTTTAGTATGTTTTCTCACTGAAGCTATTCCCGTCAGAACATTGTGGGAGAAAGGGTGTATGCATGTCTAAGATTTTCAGTTGCTATGCAGCAGTAAATGTCCTAGAAAACACTCTACTCTCCAAGAACCTGCTATTCTACCCAAAAAGGAAATAACTTTAATATAAATCATCAATTTTCTATAAAGAAAAATTTTCACTTACATTTATTCAAGATGGCCATTGCTACTACTGCTGGAGCTCTGATGCTGGCTGAGTATATCAAGTGACCCTATGAGCTAAAATACAGAAGCCTTAGGAGAGCATAACCTAAGATGCAGCACACTTAGGACAACCTCCCACCCCCACCCTCACCCTATACATTTTGAAAGAGTTCTCATGGCTTTTGTTGTTTTAAATCTCAAGTAATATTCAATTAATAGTTTAATGATTTTTTTCTATTAAACTTTCATGGTTTGAATGGGGATTAAAGGGTAGGGTTTGTAAACAGGCTCAGGTTTCTGTTGCATGCTAAATTGCCTTTTAAAAGGTGAACAAACCACAAAGCTGGTATCAGCAAGCCTTTCTGAACAACTCAGAATACAGTAAAATTTTGGCGCAATTCAGTCAAACACATAAGTAAACCATCATCCCTATTTTCAAGCAACCACCACCCTCTTCAGCTGCTAGTTATATCACCTGTGCATCCATTTTGAAGTTTGTGAAGAAACAAAAAAACTACCAGTTGCTCTAGTGCATCTGAAGTGCCTGGGAATACTTAAGATACTGCACTGCTGAGAAGAGAACACAAATTTGGGTTTTAAACAAACAAACAAACGACAAATGAGGGATATTTTTCACGCAGCATTTCTTTCTTTGGGAAAAGCCTTCATCCCAGCATGCAACCTGAATAAATGAACTGTGCTGTGGAAAAGCTATGTAGGCGGTGAAGGAAGTAGAGTCATTCACACTCCCAGACTTTTGGATCCACTTCATGATCACTGCTGCAGATTGAGGGCTACTGTAGCCACAGCTTCCTGCTGTGCTTCCTCTGTTCCACCAAGTTGGGAAGCGGGATGGTGGAAGGATCCACTTATATTAACGTATATTAACAGATCCACTAGTCCCTGTCACAGTCCCACCTCCTAAATTCCTCCATGACTGAGCACAGGGAGCCATCGCTAAGAAGTGCTGCATGGCACACAGTGGATGCTGGCTCCCTGCCCTTTCCTGAGGAGCTACATCCAGTCTGGCTGCATCCAGGCTGCATCCTTGTTAGGAATCCATTCCTGCTGAAGCCTGAACCAGGAACCGTGGGGTCCTAATGTGACATTGCTACCTATTTCAGCCATTACAAAATCTTCACTGTTCATCAGTAGACATGGCACCGGTATGGTCTTCAAAGTTTTCCACCACTTTAATAGAGAGATTGATCCAATAGCCCTCAATCTTGAATTGCAAAAGCCTATTTCCAAAGCTTGAAGCCACTTGTACATCCACTATTATTTGTTTTGTTTTATTTTGCTATTAGCTTTTATAACACTGGGATAAACACTGAAATTATAATGCTTTTATATAATTCAGTGGTGTGCCTTCACCTAAAATACAGTGTGCATTTATAGTCACCCCATCTCCAACAGGCTCTAGCAGAAAGAGAAGAGACTGAAAGCCAGGCAACAGAATGAGGTGGTGCAAAAAAACCAGGTCATGTTAAGAGACTGAAAAGATTGGGACTGTTTATATTAGCTAGGAGACATGATAACAGTATACAAAATAACTAATAGGATAGACCAAAACCAAAGAGTCACTCAATGAAATTAAAATTCATCAAATTTAAAATAATAATAAAAACTTGTTTACACTAAACAAAATTAGCCTGTGAGTTTTATTACCACAAGATATCGTCAAAAGCTTATAGGGATTAAAAAAAGATTGGACATTTACATAGATAACTAGACTATCCAGAATTATAACAGTAAGGATTATTTTAAAAACAAATTTTTTAAAAGGGCTATAAACTCTCATTCTTCAGGGCATAAACCTAATAAATGTGGGTAGGGAGGGAACTTTCCCTTGGGAAGGTTATCCCGTAAAAGCCTATTGCAGGGTTTCTTGTATCTTCCTCTGAAGCATCTGGAACTGGTCACTATCAAGATAGGATGCTAGACTAGATGAAACACCAGCCTGGATTCCTGTGTCATATAATATCGACAAGCCAAATCGATGGAGTAATACCATGTAAACGTATGCATGGAACCGCAAGTAGCAGCCTCGTATCTCCCTGGAGTTTCTTTTGAGACACGTAGTTGAACCTGCCTTGGATATAGTTGAATACGTTTTAAGACCTCATGCACTGGGATACCTGCCAGATAACAAATATGTATACATAATCTCATCTATTTAATCTTTCAGTGGAAACACTCTGCCCTCTAGATGTATCCCTGTAGGCTATGAACAGCACACGTGTTTTACAGAAGACTTACTCCTGTCCAAGTAATAACAGAACTCTTCTAGCATCCGAACAATGCAAACTAGCTTCTCCCAAAATGAAGACTGAATGAAGACTGAAAATATAGATAAATTACTTACTAAAAACACTCGAAGAGTTGCACAGAACCATCTTATCCTTATGGAACAGTTGGGGGGGGGGCAAGGGAGCTTAGATCGTGCACTCTTCACGCTTATGTGATAACTATCAAGAATGCAGCCTTTTTAAAGTAATTGTAATGAAATGAATATAGGAAATCACAAATTGAATCAGACCAGTGGTCCACCTAGGCCCATATCCTAGCCAACAGTGATCAGTACTGGGGAGGAAAGCATAAGAAATTCTTGAGTGGACCATTGTGGGATAATCCATAATGAGATGGTAAATTTTTGCAGATAATAAAATTGCCTAGAATTAGAGAATACTGTGACAAAATGCAGAGGGATTTAACAAAATTAATTGAATAGGTGGCAAGATGGCAGATGAAATTCAGTGTCTATAAAATGCAAGGAAAGAAATAATCTGAACTATTCTCATACCCATTGATGAGTTCTATATAAACTTTAGCCAGTGTGACAAAGTTCCTCCTCTACCTTGGTGGGTCCTGTGCTTATTGGCGGATTTATTCGCCTCACAGCTTCACCCTGTGGGTCGGGAAACAGCCCAGAGACCTTCCCTTCTGGTAGAAGCCACAGTCCAGGTCAATTCCTCCCGTGCTTGATCAGGAGTTGGGAGGTTTGGGGGGAACCCGGGCCTGCTCTCTACTCCGGGTTCCAGCCCAGGCCCCTGTGGACTGCCGCTGTCTGGAGTGCCTCCTGGTACAGTTCCGTGACAGCTACAGCTCCCTGGGCTACTTCCCCATGGCCTCCTCCCAACGCCTTCTTTGTCCTCACCACCAGACCTTCCTCCTGATGTCTGATAACACTTGTACTTCTCAGTCCTCCAGCAGTATGCCAACTCACTCTAGCTTCTTGCACGCCTCTTGCTCCCAGTTCCTCGCACGCACTTCCTCTCCTCTGGCTCCCTTTGGCCTGACTGGAGTGAGCCCTTTTATAGCATCAGAGGGGCCTTAGAGTCAGGTGCCTAACAGCCTCACCTGACTCTTAGCAGGTTAATTGGAGTCAGGTGTTCTCATTAGCCTGGAGCAGCCCCTGCTCTGGTCACTCAGGGAACAGAAAACTGCTTATCCAGTGGCCAGTATATCTCCCTTCTACTACTATGCTGTTCCCAACTGGCCTGGGTCTATCACACCAGTCAGAAGAAAAAACTGCAGGGTGCAATTGTGGACAGGTCAGTTAAAACATATGCTCAGTATTCAGTGGCAGTCAGAAGAACAATCAATGTTAAAACGTACCAAGATTGTGAACAAAGTAAGTCTATACAGAAATCTATAATGCAGCCTTGCTTGTAATACTATTCAGTTATGGTCACTCCATCTCAAAAAGAAACATCAGAAATAGAAGGGGTCCAGAAACAAGGAGTGACAATTAGAAGAATAGACAAATTTCTGGATAAAATATTCTCCATCAGCACTGCATTTCTGCCCCACACAGGTCCACCTAACTATTAAAACCACCTAGAAAATTAATACAACATACTTTTGTTCTGAAGCAAGGAACCTTTAAGGCCTAAAAGTACATACCCTCTTCTCCTTCAACCATACCATTACCACAACTATAGTACACACATTACAGACCACATGCTGCAAACTTAATTCTGCCCCCAACAGATACCAATCTTTAATCCAGTTAAGTTCCTTTCACCAACACAACACCAAACATCCACAACTATTGTGGAAAAAAACAATCTTATAAAGGGATGCATGCAAAAGAGGCAGAGATAAGGTTATCAGAAGGAAATGGAAGAGAGAGTTCAGTGTCTATAGGAGGAAAAGAAACAGAGGTCTGATGATCTCAAGGTTATCTTTCTGAATGGTTTGTCTTTTCATTGTACATATGGGACCTCAAATGGAAGGTCCTTCAGAGAGGCCTCTCTCTTAAATGAGACCCCAGAACCCGTCAGTCACATTGTTTACCTGCCACATCCGCAGGTTCGGCCAATCGCAGCTCTCACAATCGCTGTTCCAGGACAATGGGGGCAGCGGGAAGCAGCGGTCAGCACATCCCTCACCCCACGCTGCTTTCTGCAGCCCCCATTGGCCTGGGACGACAAACCACGGCCTGTGGGAGCCGCGACTGGCCGAACCTGCGGATGCGGCAGGTAAACAAACTGGCCCAGCCGGCCAGGGTGCTTACCCTGGGGAGCCGCATGCCAGAGGTTGCCTATCCCTGGTATATGGCATATCTGTTCTCAGAGGCAGAGATGCCAATGAAAGTTCATGGCAAACTGATGCATCAGGCACAATCTGGGATCCAAGTATAGGATGTGAATGGCATATTCAAAGGCCCTCTCAGGGATAGAATAGATGGAGTCTGTCCTCTTGGAAGTACATATGACTTCAGCAGAGTTTAGTCAAAAATACTCTGCAGGTTCTAAGATGCTTCCATTATTTGGAATGGCCACCTGCCTACATTGTCCTAGGTTACTGTGAGACTCTAGATCAAGCACCTTTGAAAGCTGTCCCAAGATTTCCTCCTTGAAGCTTCTGACAACATTAGGTGGATAAGTTACACACTGCCTCATCCTGGATGATTAAAGGTGGTGAACCCTCAGAAGACTCTTGCATTGCACCCCTCTCCTCTTCAGCCTCCCATAAATCTGATCAAAGCCTAGGAAAGAAAATACCTGGGAAGACAAATCTGGTGGAAGGCAACTCTTTCGGTGATGAGAATCTGGCTGAAGTCTCTTTTGTGATTTCTCAGGAGGCCATTGTCTAAGCTTCTGACCTCAGGATTATTGTGCTCACATTGACCAATATGGACAGCAGTTCCTGTTGACAAGGAAGATGAACAACAGACACCTCCCGCCCCTCTCCAGGATCAGAAGATTGCTAGGCAGTTACGTGGGTCTATCACAAGACCAGAATACAGACCGTCATCCTGACCAGAAAAAGCAAGTCAGGAGGCATAAGCTGCACCTGGCATCTCCAGGTAGTAAAGAACCCTAGAAAGAGCTTCAGTGTCTATCACTCAGGCAGTTCTTGACACAAAATCTAGACTTCCTTCAGAAGAGGGCCCACAGTCAAAGTTTGGATTGCAGACGTTCCCCTGTTCAAAGTAACAGAAGATGAGGAAGATAAGAGGTTATATTAAGGAGAGTGTTGCTTCACCATCTGTTAGGACACCTCTGGGACAAGACCAGAAGAAAATATCAACGCCAAAGAAGCCAATGCTAAAGACTGACACCTAGGCCTCAAGAATGGTTGAGTCCAAGGAGAGCAATACTGTGACATCTCTCACACTAATGACTTGGTTTTGGTCTTTTTTAATACTGTGGAGCAATCCAGCACCGACAGATATGGCACAGATGATCACTGGATCCTCTGCTCTCAGAATGGCAACAAAGCCAAAGAGGTTCCACTTCCGATATCAAAGCTCTCTTTGCAAAAGTCCATGATGAGGCAGCCTCAGTATAGACCTCCTGATCACCAGTACTGGTCTTCAGCGCAGAGCTGCTCATGACCAACTCACCTCCCCACCTTAACAACTGCTATTTAAACATCAAGAAATCCCTTAACACTGACGTCACCAATCAGCCCTACAGCTAGCCAACTAGGACTTAGGCCACATCTACACTACAAACTTACATCGGAATTACTACGTTTCTCAGGAGTGTGAAAAATCCACACCTCTGAGCAATGCAGTTACACCAATCTAACCCACAGCATGAACAGCGCTCTGTTGATGGGAGGGCGTCTCCCATCGACATAGCTATCACCTTTCAGGGAGGTGGATTAAAGTACACCAATGAGAGAAGCTCTCCACTGGCATAACAGCATCTTCATTGAAGTGCTGCAGCTGTACAGCATTTTAAGCAGCGTTTTAAGCGTAAACCTGCCCTTAGGCTACGTCTACACTGCACGATTAATTCGAAGTAGTTTAAACCGATATTACAAAACCGATGTTATAAAATCGGGTTTGCGCATCCACAGTGCAATCACAAAATCGATTGCTTGCGTCCCTGGTCCAAGGCTACCATCGATTTAAGGAGCGGTGCACTGTGGGTAGCTGTTCCTCAGCTATCCCATAGTTCCCACTTCCGTGTTGAGAGCACAGTGCCTGATGGGGCAGAAAACACTGCCCCGGGTGGTGCTGGGTACAGCCTCACCCCTCCCTTTGTGAAGGCAGCAGACAACCCTTTGGCGCCTTTTTCGCGGAGTGCATTGAGCAAACGCCATAGCACAGCAATCTTTCCCTTTTTTTTTTCACGTGGTGGTGGGGGGAAATAAACTGAGGAGCTGTTCCCTGAACCACGCCAGACACTGTGTTTGAACCTACAGACATTGGGAGCTCAGCCAAGAATGCAAATAATTTTCAGAGACTGCTGTGGACTGTGGGATAGCTGGAGTCCTCAGTACCCCCTCCCTCCCTTCATGAGCGTCCATTTGAGTCTCTGGCTTCCCGTTACGCTTGTCACGCAGCGCTGTGTATCCTGCAGTTTTTTATTCAAACGCTTTGGCATTTCGTGTTCTGTAACGGAGCTGGATACAACAGATTTGTCTCCCCATACAGCGATCAGACCTAGTATCTCCCGTACGGTCCATGCTGGAGCTCTTTTTGGATTTGAGACTGCATCGCCAGCCGTGCTGATCAGAGCTCCACGCTGGACAAGCAGGAAATGCAATTCAAAAGTTCGCGGGGCTTTTCCTGTTTACCTGCACGCTGCATCCGAGTTCAGATTGCTGTCCAGAGCGGTCACTGCAGCACTCTGGGATGCCGCCCGGAGGCCAATAACGTCGATTTCCGTCCACACGAACCCTAATCCGAGTTATCACTATCGATTTTAGCGCTACTCCTCTCGTTTGGGAGGAGTTCCGAAATCGATTTAAGGAGGCGGTAAAATCGATATTAATGACGACGTCATGTGAACGGATACAGCGTTAAATCGGTATATCGGCCATTAAACCGATTTAAAGTCGCAGTGTAGACCTGGCCTTAGACTCTTTAGAATCCCTATATGCTGATCACATCAAGGGCTTAGCACTGGACTGGAATGAAGGAGTCTTTAAAGCTTCCTCAAACAAGGGCTTCTTGAGGTACCTTTGTTTGGGGAGTTGTAAGGACCCATAGGGATTATATCCCTCACCACAGTAGATCAAGCACTGGATTTACTCACCTGTCACCAACATTATAGCTTCAGATGATGCACTGATCTTAACAGTGGACATCCCAGCTGCTGAGAGCTAGCCAACAGGGCCAAACTAAGTCCACATCAGCACAAAGTGTATGTTGTCTAAAATAAAAACAAAACAAAAAATGATAAACCAATTACATCAAATGCTATGCCTAGAAAACCCTAACAGATGCCCAAGAGATAATGGCAACGGAGAGTCCTCAGTTCCAGCTTGCTACTTCTAAGGCTGTAAGGACCAAAAGCTTCCATGTTTCTATACCGAAGGCAGGCAACTACAGAGAATGGATCTCAATACAGGGAATTCTCAAAGGCATTAAGCTTTCATTAAAAATAAATAAAATAATAAAATAATAATAATAATAATAATAAAAAAAGATATCTAGATGAAGAAAAGCTTCCAAAACATGAACCAAGTGTAAAAAGGTGCAGTAGTGTCTTCTTCTGTCTGCAGACAAAATTAGGCCAGTGCCTTTACTGCTGCTCATAGTCTAGCCAAGTAGCAGCAATGCAATGAAATTAACAACTCTTGTCAGTTTCACAGCTGTTACAGAAAGCCTAGGTGTTTGTGAAACTGTCAGTCACTTCAATTTCTTGTTGTTTCTGCAAACCACAGCAGATGTGCTAGAGTTATTCACAGGGGAAGGAGACCCAAAAACAGAGGCTTGAGAAGAGGAAGAATTCCCTATAGCAGCTAGAAGCGTACGGCAAGTGGAGAAAACTCCCTGTTCCTTCCAGGAGCCAAAGCAATAAGTGATGTTTGAAGTTGGTCATATATCTAGTAACCAGAGTGATAGAAGAGACAGAGCTCCCAGGCAAGAACCAAGCACAACACTGTTAAAAAGCCAGCACTTTCTCCATTCACAAAAAACCATGGTAGCAGAGAAGGGAGACAGGGAGCTCATCAGTTATGATTCCTGAACTTCACTGATCCTGGAAACCACCACCGAATATTTTCCATCTTTTCTATCTATTTAAGCTAGGAGTTTGAAAAATATTTTTCTTTTAACATATTCATAGTTAGGACATTAACCAAGTAAAATTATATTCCATAGCAACAGTTCATTAGGACTAACTACAAAAAAGCGAAGTTCTTAAAAATAAACACCTTGAGGCTAAAAGTTACTAAAGTTTCAGCCTGATGATAGTAATCTGCTAATCAGTATATATCTTTCTCAAACTGACAAAATCTCACTGAAATAAATACCAAAAAATTCAGAAATTAATACATTAAGATCTGCTTACTTATAACACTCAAACGATATCCAATGTGAGAAAAGGCATAATGAACAATTTGAAAAAGAAATATTTTTAGTTAAAAAACCCAAACAAAAAAGTTACGCACCACAAAAATCTTGTAAAGACCCAGTTTGTTCTACAACAGAGCCTTTATCCATAATTACAAACGTATGTGCATGGTGTCTAATTCAAGACAAACATTTTTGCATAATAATAAAAAAACAATGTTATTGTTTTTTAATTAGCCTAAAGCTGGAAATAAAACTGAAGCTTTACAGCCAAATGACACAAATTCCTGACTTAAACAATGAAAAATTTTTACACTGAGAATGTGTAATTTAGTTATGCCTGGAAAATGTTTTATGTCCTATTTGTGCCTACAGGCTGCAAAGAGTTTTTCTGAAGAAACATCATTCAAAATGAACATCAATTGAAAACTTTTATCAATCTTAATACGCCTTTGAGAATCAGTATATTAACATTTTAACCCTATGCTTCTAAAATGAAAGGGACACTGTGTCAAATGCAGCACTCAGAATGGTTCATTTAACACTTTGATCTCACTGGACATTTCACTGCCAAATGGAAGCAATCCACTAACAGCATCTTCATGCAAATTGATGTGACATACTGGGAAGAAATCTGCTGCTAACCTCCTCACAAGCTCTGTGATGGCAAAAAGTGAAGGTGCTCTTCTAGGGTGGGAACAAGTGTCATTGGAAGCCTTTCCCATGCAGGTGGGTGTGATGAGAAGAATGCACTCCACTAGTGGTCTCCACACAAATATTAGGGCTGCAGAAGATGGAAATGGATAGCTGGCAGTCTTCCCAAGTGAAGTGGACTAACAGTAACCAGCCTGAGGTACATGAAATGGATTCAACATGTGGCCATCTCAGACACCAATGTTATCAAACCATATTAGGTCCCAAAATTCAAAGAAAACGGTTTTGATTTTTAAAAATTTCCTATTATAAGACATTCCAGGCTTTAATCAATCCAATAAAGAAGAGTGGTGTGAAATGCACTGCGCTTCATCTTGCCTCCTAAGCGGACTGATAAGCTCTGATAAAATAGCTTGTTAAACTTTAACTAAAAGCAGGACAATAATTCTTATACACCTCTACCCCGATATAACACTGTCCTCAGGAGCCAAAAAAATCTTACCACATTATAGGAGACGTCGCGTTATATCGAACTGGCTTTGATCCGCCAGAGTGCGCAGCCCACCCACCCGCTCCCGGAGCGCTGCTTCACCGCATTATATCTGAATTTGAGTTATATCAGGGCAGAGGTGTACTATCTTACACAGGATTTCACACTCAATAATATTGATTCCACCTGCCGCAGGCTCAGAAATATCAACCCACTCTATTATAGGCTTATTAAGGTTGCCTGGCACTTCCCATTATAAGATCCTATTTTCAGTTTCTTTTAACTGTTGAACTATATGGTTGAAATCTTCCAAAAAATTAAGCTTGAAGGCATACACCCAGCATGGTCAATTTCAGCCAAAACAGTTCAGACGTTTCCAAGAATGAGGCTACAGAAAACAATGTTAAAATTCTGGTGCCTTTTCTTTGAAAAGCTCTTAGCATACGTATGCTTGGTGTAGGGAATTGAAATTTGTTAGGGCGTGGTCTTTGCACCAGTGATATAATCTGATATAACCCCCTAGAAATATGCTCAATTTGATCTAGTGATGAGCCTTTCAAAAGTTACAGTTCACCCATGAACAGCAGAGACTTGTTAGATTTTAAGATCTGAATTCCCTGAAGATTCTGTCTCCCCTCAGGATGTTCCAGACTGGGGATGAGCAAGACTTTCCCAGCAATTGCAGGTGTCTGCTATAGCTAGGGTCCTACCAAATTCACAGCCCATTCTGGTCTATTTCACAGTCAGAGGATTTTTAAAAATCAGAAATTTCATGATTTCAGCTATTTAAATCTGAGATTTCATGGTGTGGTAATTGTAGGGGACCTGACCCAAAAAGGAGTTGTGGGGAGGTGGCAAGGTTATGGGGGTGGCGTGTTGTGGTATGGCTACCCTTACTTCTGTGCTGCTGCTGGCGACAGCTCTGCCTTCAGAGTTGGACAGCCGGAAAGCAGTGGCTGGGAACCCAGCTTTGAAGGCAGAACCTCCACCACCAGCAGCACAGAAGTAAGGATGGCATAGTATAGCATTGCCACCTTTACTTCTGCACTGCTGCATGCAGAGCTGGGCCCTCAGTCAGCAGCCGCCACTCTCTGGCCGCTAGCTCTGCAGACAGCAGCACAGAAGTAAGGGTAGCATGGTATGGTATTGTCACCCTTACTTCTGTGCTGCTGCCGGTGGGGTGCTGCCTTCAGAGCTGGGCACTAAGCCAACATCCATCACTCTCCAGCAATCCAGCTCTGACAGTATAGCAGAAGGGAGGCTGGCAATACCACAACCCCCGCCTAATAACCTTGTGTTCCCCCTGCAACTCCCTTTTGGGTCAGGACCCCCAATTTGAGAAACGCTGGTCTTCCCCCATGAAATCTGTATAATATAAGGTAAAAGCACACAACCAGATTTCATGGGGGAGACCAGACTTCATGGCCCCGTGACACGTTTTTCATGGCCGTGAATTTGGTAGGGCCCTAGCTCTGGGCCATGCCAAGCCTGAGCTCACAAAATGAGAGCTGGGACACACCCCAGAGCAATGCAAGTTTCAGAGCTGTAAAGTGGCAGTGTAGACAGTACACCAGCATGGGGAGCGGTAGCTATTCCCCTCATGGAGGTGGTTTTTTTATAGCACTGTGAGCGCTCTACCCCAGCACTGGTGCCGTGACTACACAGCCATGTTAAAGCGCAGCCGAGGCAGCACTTTAACACTGGTAGTGAAGACATACCCTAAGTGACTAAGCATTCCTCAACTCCTAATGACTTTAGTGGGAGCCACTTACCAGACAAAGCCCTTACCACTGTATTCTTAAACACAAAATGTTTTCAGCCAGAAACCTGAAAGAATGAAATCAACTAGGAACATATATTCATAAAAGCAAAGGGGGAGGTTGTGTTAAAATACAGAAGACTAGTGTTGATATCAAGAATCATAATGGACAAAAACAGACATTACTTTAGGACTTTTCTTTTGTTTAAAGGTCCTTTATTTTATTTAGAATTCAGTTAACTGGTTTTAGATGTGTTCTTTTTGATTCTTGATTTAAGTTGTTTAATATCTTGTCCTAACAGGTAACAATGTCTAAAGTTCACCGGCAAACAATAATGATAACAATAGCTGTAATTTAACTTCTGTGCCAGGGAAGATAATGGAGCAAATAATTAAAGAAATCATCTGCAAACACTTGAAAGGTGGTAAGGTGATAGGGAATAGCCAGCATGGATTTGTAAAGAACAAATCGTGTCAAACCAATCTGATCACTTTCTTTGATAGGATAACGAGTCTTGTGGATAAGGGAGAAGCGGTGGATGTGGTATACCTAGACTTTAGTAAGGCATTTGATACGGTCTCGCATGATATCCTTATCAATAAACTAGGCAAATACAATTTAGATGGGGCTACGATAAGGTGGGTACATAACTGGCTGGATAACCGTACTCAGAGTGGTTATTAATGGCTCCCAATCCTGCTGGAAAGGTATAACAAGTGGGGTTCCGCAGGGGTCTGTTTTGGGACCGGCTCTGTTCAATATCTTCATCAACGACTTAGATGTTGGCATAGAAAGTACGCTTATTAAGTTTGCGGACGATACCAAACTGGGAGGGATTGCAACTGCTTTGGAGGACAGGGTCAAAATTCAAAATGATCTGGACAAATTGGAGAAATGGTCTGAGGTAAACCTGATGAAGTTCAATAAAGACAAATGTAAAGTGCTCCACTTAGGAAGGAACAATCAGTTTCACACATACAGAATGGGAAGAGACTGTCTAGGAAGGAGTATGGCAGAAAGAGATCTAGGGGTCATAGTGGACCACAAGCTAAATATGAGTCAACAGTGTGATACTGTTGCAAAAAAAGCAAACGTGATTCTGGGATGCATTAACAGGTGTGTTGTAAACAAGACACGAGAAGTCATTCTTCCGCTCTACTCTGCGCTGGTTAGGCCTCAACTGGAGTATTGTGTCCAGTTCTGGGCACCGCATTTCAAGAAAGATGTGGAGAAATTGGAGAGGGTCCAGAGAAGAGCAACAAGAATGATTAAAGGTCTTGAGAACATGACCTATGAAGGAAGGCTGAAAGAATTGGGTTTATTTAGTTTGGAAAAGAGAAGACTGAGAGGGGACATGATAGCAGTTTTCAGGTATCTAAAAGGGTGTCATCAGGAGGAGGGAGAAAACTTGTTCACCTTAGCCTCTAATGATAGAACAAGAAGCAATAGGCTTAAACTGCAGCAAGGGAGATTTAGGTTGGACATTAGGAAAAAGTTCCTAACTGTCAGGGTAGTTAAACACTGGAATAAATTGCCTAGGGAGGTTGTGGAATCTCCATCTCTGGAGATATTTAAGAGTAGGTTAGATAAATGTCTATCAGGGATGGTCTAGACAGTATTTGGTCCTGCCATGAGGGCAGGGGACTGGACTCGATGACCTCTCGAGGTCCCTTCCAGTCCTAGAGTCTATGAATTCCTATGCCCCAATTTATTGTGGGTGATTATATAATGTGTTAAATCTTTATAACTAGACATTAATAAAATTTGCATCATTAACTAAATCAGGTTAGTTCCATCAGTGCATACTCTTAATGCAGATGGACTGCTCTTGCACAGAGGGGGGGCATATACCACCACCACTTAAACTGGCAGTCAATTATGTAGTGCAATTAAAAAAATATTTTAAGGCCTAACTTCTACATGCTTTGGTGACGTAGGCTATAGAAAGTAAGAGTTAACAGATAAATTTGCCATGAACTTAAGTGATAAAATTATAATGCAAATGTACATTTTAAAAATAAAAAATAAAGTCTCAAAACAGTATTTACTTTTCCATGGCAGAGGAACTGAAAATGTCTGAATTCAGTAATAGAGGCTGGAGGTGATCTGCTTTGCCTTCATTCTGCACTTAGAGAAGGCATTATCGGAGGCCACTGAAGGTCTTTGTAGACCAGGGATCAGCAACCCTTGGCATGTGGCCCGTCAGGAAAAGCCGCTGGTGAGCCAGAACGGTTTATCTGCAGCATCTGCAGGTTCGACCAGTCACAGCTCCCACTGGCTGCAGTTCGCTGTCCCAGGCCAATGGGGGCTGCTGGTTGCCCTTCCTGCAGCTCCCATTGGCCTGGGATGGCAAACTGCGCCAGTGGGAGCTGCAACTGGCTGAACCTGCAGACGCCGCAGACAAACAAACTATCCCGGCCCGCCTGCAGATTTCCCTGACGGGCCGCATGCCAAAGGTTGCCAATCCCTACTGTAGACCATATTTTACTCACTAGTGACATTTTTAGTTCAGCCACATCCAAGCTAGTCAGTCTGCCTCTGAATGGAACAGATTGCTGATCTCTCACTTTTTGGGGGTGAGACGCAGGACAGAAGAGGAAGAAGAGGGGGAGATGCTAATAGTTAGATTACCTCAGCATTTCCCTAAGTGCTAGATGTGCCCCCCCCCAATGGTGTACAAAAGATAAGCTGGGGTATTCTTAAAATATATAAATTAAGACAGGTAGGCCTTAAACAACACATGGCACAGTTGGGGGAGAAGGGAGGATTGTGTGTGGAATTTGTTTCATTTTCCTGAAGAGAGGCTCACCTTTCAAAACATTTGGAAAACACTGCATTGTTTGAAGCAGCTTGGTTGACTGAATATTTCAGTCCCTGTTCTTTTTTAATATTCACCAACATGTGGGAGGTGAGGTATAGCATATCATGCACAGAGTTATATGTTGCAAAAAATAATTTAAAAAGTAAAATCACAATACAGTGGATTTGCATACAACACAAAAACAGCTCCTTCCTTGGGAACACTTTCTCTGGGGATTTCTTCTTGACCCTCTGTAAAACTGGGTTGCCTTCTGATAGAAAGATATTCCTAGTATGCCTTTCTGGGAATAACCCTTACATTTAGAAGGCATAGCTGCAGCTTGAAAGCAGCCTTTTTGCAACTACCTGTTTGTTTCACTTCACCCTCTTCCAGTTGATAAGTACTCTTGAAGAAATGACATTTTTTGAGAATGCGCCACATAGAAAAAATTATTTTTTCTTCAAAATGCTCCTAGATTTGTTGAACTTATGGGCCCGGTCATCCTGTCAGTTGACCTCAACAGTTGTTGTTCAAGCATAACTGACAGAATTATCAGATCCCTTAATTAAAACATTCCTGTCAAAATGCAATACAAATTTGATTCCTAAAAACCAGAAGTACCATTCACTTGAACCTTCAGGCTCAGTCTTGTCCTGCACAGTGCATGTGCACTAGGATGTTTTATAAGAGGATAGGATGCAGAGAGCCCAGGGGAAAGGACAGACAATCAAGCTAGCTGGTGACCAAAGCTCCAGGGAAATATGTTCTGTTCCCTAATGGGAACAGTGAAATCCCCAGTCAACTACTGCACAAGCTCCAATCTGCAGCACACCCTCGATGGGGTTCAGGCTGTTTCAAAAATCATCTGTTCGCACCCTACTGTATATCTTCCCTCATAGCCTGGGGTTTGACAACTTGGATGTTAACTTTTTTCTAGAAGTGACTGAATTCTCACGTTGCTTGTCTCAGCAGACCATTCTAGTTCTTCACAACAAAGTTTCCCTCCAGAAAATTTTTTGTTCAGAATCCTTTCCTGGTGTCAGATGGGAGGAATGATGGTTTAGCTGTGTATTAGTAAGGGATAGCTGATTTTATTTATTTATTAAATTTTTGGTAGTTTCAGTAATTGTCAAGCAGTACAAGTACTTTATTACCTTTATCTTTCTTCCCCATGTTTGTTGTATCTAGTCTCACGATTACACTGTAGTGTGATGTGTGTGTGTTTTTGTACAGCGTCTGGCACAATGGATCCTGATGGGGGCCTGCAGGCACTATCATATTAAAATAATAAAGGATTCAAGCCATAAAGCAAAGGAGAATAGGTGTATCCATATTTACCATACCCACCAATGTGGTATTTGAGTGTCACTTACACTGGAGAACACCATTCGAGACTATTTAGTCCAAAAAAGAGGATAGTCCTTCTGATTAAGAAACCTGAAGTTTCAAAAGTATTATTAGTCATTTGAGAGTAAACAATGAGTTAAGAAGTTATTTTTCCCAATTTTAGTGGGAATTTCCATATGAAAGTGCAACAGGGATCACCATACACTATCTGATTGTTTGCATGGTGTTCTTGGCAATTACTCTATACAGTAAATTGGGTGGAATATTAGCTCAGAAGGCTCACAGGACTTGGAACTAGGTGGAATGAGTTTGTGGCCCACACTCATAAGAAACGGCAGTAAAAAGTCCAGACAGCGAGCAAATAAAATAAGAATGCTTATTACCTTCAGGCACAAATGATGAAGCGCACGCAAGGCTAAAAATTAACACTGATGTACAGGCACTTCACATTTTTCTCAACCATGATGTGCACAAGATGACACAGGCAGCCCATAGAGTGGGGGGGTGGGAGGGGTGGCACAGGGAAGAAAAAAAAAAACAAAACAGCTGTTGCTCTCGAATTAATGCTGCAACACCCTTGTGCAAGCTCATTGTGACAGCGGCACTATCACTTCCAAAAGCCAAATAGGATTTTCCTGGTCTCCATATTTGGATTCAGAGCTGAAAAATATTCTCTCCAGTGGCACTCTCTGGACCTGCTGGGACCAATAGCAACCAGGTGATCACTTTACATTTGCTGTAATCAAAATGTCAAACCACGATTGGGAACAGCTTGCTGGTGTCTGCTCTACTGCTACTATCAGTAGGTAGACTAAATGGTGAATGCTTTCTACTAGATGGTTTACATCATCATTTGCCATCACTTTGATGATGGCTGTTTGTGTGTGTGCACATTCATATTTTCCGGCAATTTCAAAATCAGGAAATGCAATCATATCTTAGATTTTCTGAAAACTGCTCGCCACAGCTGGCAAGTTATGGCTGATGAGGAATCCTGTTACCAACATTCTGGTATAGAGCATGCTGTTGTCAACTTCCATGGTGAAGAACTGCTTTATATCTGTGCTCTCCTAGCTGCTGTTTTTGCAGTTTCAACATGCTTTTTCATGCCAACGTGAATTTTCGCAGTTATGACTGGCATGTACAACAGTTTGCCCATGGGCCAAAGCTGACAGTACACATAATCACTGCCCTTTCTTGACAGCTTAATCACATCTGGTTGTATAGTTCAGTTTTGAACTTCTGAAACCTTTTTGAGTGTTTTTTTGGCATATTTGGCTCATTTTTATCACCCGCCAAGTCGTTTTGATAAACGATGGTGGTTACGCTTTGGGGCAAGTAGGGTGTAGAAAGAAAATCGTGCCTACTTGCCTGCATGGCACTACTCTCACCAGAGATGCAATTCAAATTTTCCCCATTGCACTCCTCACCTCAAACAGGGTGAAGGGAAGGATTGGTCTCAGGAAAGCTGCCTTGCTAGGACGTCTGGTGGAATTTCCAGTGAGGTTTTTAAGAACAGGTTAGACAAACACCCATCAGGGACGGTCTAGTTATTACTTATTCTGCCTTGAGTGCAGGGGCTGGACTAGATCAGTGGTTCTCAACCTGGGGCCAGGGGTCCCCTGGGGGGCTGCAAGCAGGTTTCAGGGGGGCCGCCAAGCAGGGCCAGCATTAGATTTGCTGGGGCCCAGGACAGAAAGCTGAAGTCCCACTGCATGGGGCTGAAGCTCAACCTGAGCAACTTAGCTTCACGGGACTCTGTGCGGCATGGGACTCTGGGTAACTGCCCTGCTTGCTGCCCCCTAACGCTGGCCCTGGCTTTTATATGCAGCAAAACAGTGGTGTGGAAGAAATGGGCCATGGAGTTTTTAATAGCCTGGGCGGGGAGGAGGGACACTCAGAGAGAAAAAAGTTGAGAACCCCTGGACTAGATGACCTACTGAGGTCCCTTACAGTCCTACACATCTATGATTCTAAGAAGGGAGCCTGAGAGAGAGAGGTGTGTGTGTGTGTGTGTGTGGCCCCCCCAACCTTCCTGTCTAAGGTCAAGCCCCCCTACTGCACCCTAAACCCCAAACTGAAAGAAGGGGAGGATCGGTCCTAGGAAAGCCACCCTGCTATGCTACCTAGATTCCTTAATGACCTTGGCCAGCTCCAGGCCCAGACCTGCTTCCCGGGATGATCCTCCTCTTCTCCCTCCAGTGTCCCATTCCCTCTCTCCTCCTCTACCATAACTGCCTCCTTCTGCCCTTCTGGCTTTTCCTCCCACACAGACTGCACAGCAGCAGATCTGATAGTAGGCAAGCCACAACGATTCTGAATTGAGTTTGGGGCATAGGATTCACCACCCAAGTCACAGGCGGCGTGTTGTGCTCCAACTGCCCAGTGTGCATCCTGCCGGCATGCTCTACAAGGTATCTAGAGCACATTAACGTAATCCAGCAATTGCACACGGGCAGCTAAAGTGCAACACTCAGCCTAGGTGATGGATCTGGCACATCATTAAAACCCACTCAAAACCGCCACTGCTTGCCTCCTGTCAGACTTCTCACTGCGCAGTCTGTGCATCTGCCACAGGGCTGGTGGTCAAGAATGCCCCTGCAACACTATTTGCTGTGTTATCGGACCTAGGTCATGGGGAATGATACAAAAGTCATAGATTTTTACATGTAAAAATTGGGAACATGACAGAAAATTCAACAGGGCTAGTATCTCCACTATTCCTAAACTACTGCCTCCTATCCGTACTAAAGTCTTAGCCCGTCTCTCTGACATCTCCTTGTGGAGGTCTAGCTGTTAGCTCAAGCTCAGCATGACTAAAACAGAGCTCTTAATCTCTCCAACTAGCCATTTCTCGTTCACTCTGAACCTCATCATCATTCTACCTATCACTCTGGCCCATAACCTTGGCATCATCTTGGACTCTGACCTAGTTCTCACATCCAGACTCTGGATTCTTTATGCATAGAATTGCTAAAATATGACCTCTCCTCTCCACACAGCTAAAACTCTCGCCCAGGCTCTCATCTCGTATCTTGATTATTGCAACATCCTTTTCTCTAGCCTTGACAAATGCAATCTTGCCCTGTTCATATCCTTTCAGAATGCTGCTGCAGATATCATTTTCCTAGCACATCACTTTGAACATGTCACCTCTCTCTCTGCATTCCTCCAGTGACTCCCTCTTCTCTATTGCATCAAAAATAAATCGCTTGTCTTCACTTTCAGGGCTCCTTCATGACTGATCATTCATCATTCACTATCAAGAAATGTACTCCCACTTTGATTGGCCCATGATTAACTCATGCAGTTAACTCACGCGATTAACTAAAAAAATTATCCGTGATTTAAAAAATTAATTGCTATTAATCACATTGTTAAACAATAGAATACCAATTGAAAATGTACTAAATATTTGATGTTTTTCTATATTTTCAAATATATTGATTTCTATTACAACACAGAATAGTCGACAGTGCTCATTTTATATTATTTTTATTACAAATATTTGCACTGATAAAACTAACAAAAAAAAGCATTTTTCAATTCACCTCATACAAGTACTGTAGTGCAATCTCTTTATCGTGAAAGCGTAACTTACAAATGTAGATATTTTTGTGTTACATAACTGCACTCAAAAACAAAACAAATGTAAAACTTTAAAGCCTACATGTCCACTCAGTCCTACTTCTTGTTCAGCCACTTACTAAGACAAATAAGTTTGTTTACATTTACGGGAGACACTGCTGACGACTTGTTATTTACTATCTCACCTGAAAGTCAGAACAGGTGTTTGCACGGCACTTTTGTAGCCGGTGTTGCAAGGTATTTACGTACCAGATATGTTAAACAATCATATGCCCCTTCATGCTTCGGGCACCATTCCAGAGGACATGCTTCCATGCTGATGATGATCATTTAAAAAAAAAAAAATAAGGAATTAAATTTGTGACCTAACTCCTTGGGGGAGAATTGTATGTCTCCTGTTCTGTTTTATCCACATTCTGCCATATATTTCATGTTATAGATGATGACCCAGCACATATTCATTTTAAGAATACTTTCACAGCAGATTTGACAAAATGCAAAGAAGGTACCAGGGTGAGATTTCTAAGGATAGATACAGCACTCGACCCAAGGTATAAGAATCTGAAGTGCCTTCCAAAATCTGAGAGGACTGAGGTATGGAGCATGCTTTCAGATATTTTAAGAGAGCAACACTCTGATGTAGAAACTACAGAACCTGAACCACCAAAAAAGAAAATCAACCTTCTGCTGGTGGCATTTGACTCAGATGATGAAAATGAACATGCTTCAGTCCGCTCTGCTTTGGATCATTATCAAGCAGAACCCGTCGTCAGCTTGGACGCATGTCTTCTGGAATGGTGGTTGAAGCATGAAGGGACATGTGAATCTTCAGCGCATCTGGCACATAAATATCTTGGTGTTCGCATGGCACTGTTATAGCCAGCATCACTGTTCTGACTTTCAGGTCACACTGTAAACAAGATGTGGGCAGCATTATCTCCCACAAATTGTAACCAAACTTGTTTATCTGAGTAATTGGCTGAAGTAGAACTGAGTGGATTGTAGGTTCTAAACTTTTACATTGTTTTATTTTTGAATGCAGTTATTTTTTGTACATAATTCTACATTTGTAAGTTAACCTTTCATTATAAAGAGATTGCACTGAAGTACTTGTATTATGTGAATTGAAATATACTATCTATTTTGTTTTTTATAGTGCAAATATTTGCCATCAAAAATAAAGTGGGCACTGTACACTTCATATGCTGTGTTGTAATTGAAATTAATGTCTGAAAATGTAGAAAACATCCAAAACTATTTAAATAAATGGTATTCTATTGTTTAATCACACAATTAATTGCAATTATTTTTTTAATTGCTTGACAGTCCTAGTTACACCACTAGACTGCAACAGAAGCAGGTGTACTGCTCCTACAAAAACCTCAAAACAGTACTGCATAGTGTTTAGCACTATTTACACACACACACCCATTTCTCTTTTACATAGCACTCCTATGACAGGTAGAACTCTGGAGCTTAGCAGAACAGAAATCAAGGCCCTAATGTTTTTCTTCTGAGAGGCAGGAGATAGTTATACTCTCTATCTGAGCAGAGGAAAGAAAAAATGAGATAAGCAAACTCTCACAGGAAAAAGATATACATTAAACACAAAGGTAATACTGAAAAAAGCAATGGAAACGGTGAATAATATGTATAGAGAGAGAATATAAAGGATGAATTGAGGAATAAATGGAAATTTACAAAATCAAATATTTCAGAGAAATATTGAAGACATTGTTTCTTAATGATTATATCTATGTAAAAGGATGTAAAAGAGAGATCAAGAGGAGGAGAGGTTTTTTAAAACAAAAATTCAAAAATCAATGGATGATGTTTTGAAAGGGCAGTTTAGGCGCTGACAAAGTTTTTGGACAGTTTTACCCTATTTTATCGTTTTCCCTGTTTAGTATATTAAAGGTATGTATGCAACGGTCAAGGAGGAAAACGTAATAGGTCGTGGAATAAAGCATGAAAGAATAATAATGTATGGAAAAGAAGTTGTCATTAAATAAGGAAGAGAAAAGAGGGAGAAACTCTCAGAAACAGCGATTACGTAGCAAAGAAAGAAAAGCAACCTGTTCGATCCACATTAACAAACACAAAACAAAACAAAAACTAATTTGTCTTCCTGGCGTTCTCTTACTATAATATGTTTATTGCAGGCTTGAACTGTTGCCTGTCATGTCTTGTTTAAATATAAACTTTTTCGGTAAGTAGATTCTTGTCTTTAAAGCACAGTTCTGCTCTGAAAACGGAGACTAAAAATAGCATTGAAGCCTCCCATTCATGTCCTGTTTTCTGTCTCAAACTTAGTCAAGTAACAAGTAAAATTATGGGTTTTTCCCCTGAGCTGCTAGCTTTTTTTTTTTTGTTTCTTGTGCTGTTTTTTAACTGCAAACTCACCCTGGACTGTGACAATCAAGCTATGTCTTGATTGAAATCAGTTCTGGTGAGGTACACAGCAATGGATTAAGACCATTATTACTTATACGGACATATGTAACAATATGGCAATTTGAGAATAAACCCACAAATACTAAATTAAAAATCTATACTTAGTTGCAAAAACATTAGATATGAAGGGCAAGATATTTAGAAGTATTTAACAGTTTTCCTAAGAAACAAGTTTCTTAATAAAAATAATTTAAACTATGATATTTTAAGGTAAGGAAATGTTGAGGAATCTCTGTAAAGATAATACATGTTATACTAGCATGGATTAATGTGTCAGGAAATTTGAGGACATAGTAACCTCTTAAATTCATACAGATTGGGAAGCCATCATGAACAATACTTCTGCAAAGTAGCAAGTGAACAAGTAAAAAGAATCTATTTTGCCAATTTTTGGATCATTTTAATAATTATTTCATGATTTAAACATACTGTAAAGTATTTTTTTTAAAAAAAACAATCAAGTGTTACTATTAAGAAATCTAATTCACTACAGTGGTCGGAAGTCTTTCCTGGTTGGCAGAGAGACTGCTATCTGCACGAATTAGCGTCCGCAAATAAGCAATAGTCTACTTTAATTTTATATAAGATTACTGAGAGTGTTTGAGAGATGACAAAAGTCCAAAAGAAGCTCCTGAGAGAAGTGAGTCAGTCTTAAGTTTCCTAACACCTCCTGCACCTCAACAAAAACAAAGAAACCAACAAGCCAACCAGACAGATAAACCGTCAGCTACCATTCTAAGTTTATCCAATATCATGCTTTTATTGAGTAAATGCACTTCAGTTATTTTTGGGGAAAGCTTTGATTTAGCATTTATCCTGTCTGCTTAGTAAGGGACTATGCATACAGTAGTCCTCTGTAATCTTGCTGGAGAGCTGATAATTGAGATAACTCCACTTGCTGCTTTAGGGAGCTACATATACACCACTTACTAATATTAGGGTTTGTCTTCAATGAAGTTAGTTCAAGGTATAACTCAAGTGTTGCCCTTAACCCAATCCTGTCCACACACAAATATCTCTAACTCAAGCTAGCTGGACGATAAAGGAGCATAGGCTGAAGTTTAAGTGCAGATGACACTCAAGCCAGTAATGCAGTTGGGACATGGCTACTCTCTATTCTTAATTCAATTACACTGTGCTGCTTGAGTGTCATTTTGCAGCATGGCCATTCTCATTTTAGCTAACCTAACTAGAAAGGAGTTAATTTTAGTGTAGATTACTGCAGAATTAGCTTGAGTTAAGAGATAGGATGTTTGGGTCTTCTATGACTATCTGCTAGAAAGGTTAGCTGCACAGCTTTGAAACAGAACAGCTTAATGTAATGGCTTTCCTATTAAGGCTTTAAATTGTAAATGTTCAGAATGTGTATTGGTAATAGTCTTAGGCCAGGTCTACCCTAAGAATTTACATTGGTAAAATTACATCACTTGGGGTGTGAAAAAGCCACACCTGAGTGATGTACTTATACTGACCTAACTCCCCAGTTTAGAAGAGTGCTATGTGAACGGGAAGGCTTCACTACCTCTTGCGGAGATGGATTACGCTCCCCCATTGGCGTAATACTATCTTCACTGAAGCACTACTGCTGCACAGCTGTATGTGTAGACAAGTCCTATTTCAACAGCCTATTTAAAGACATCTGTCTTTTGCTATTCTTCTGCTATAACACCATGATATTGGTTTATAAAATGACTAAAGTTAAAAATATTTAAATTAGCTATATCCCTCTCAACACAATTTAATAAGTATTTTCATATATAACATACAAGATTACAGCAAAATACTTCTTAGAACAACATTTCTTAGCTTGTCATTTTCTCAGTATGGGCACTGCGGCTTTACCCTTAAATGTTTATCAATACTTCTACCTCATCTCCCAGGTTTTCCCCAACCCTCACGGTTCTGTGATTCCTAACTGAGTGACAAATGATTGTGGATGAAGGTGATCACTAATTTCACACACCCATGCTGTGAATGTAGGCGCAGCTTTGAAATAAAACAATAATGAAACATTGTTGAGGTTTGTTTGTTTTTTTTTTTAACTTATTAGCAAAATTTGTAAGACTTATTTGAAATTTTCTTCAGTTTAAAAATTCACTGCTCTTATTTCAAAAGGAGTGAAGTACATTAGTACGCAGTATATGTCAAATTCATCCTTTGTGTAATTCTGCTGGTTTCTGTGAAGTTACAATAGGCCTGAGTTTGGCTCGATATGCTCCTCAGACCTCTTAGCAATAGCACATCATTGGGGATAATATGACAGCTCACCAGTCAGGCAGCAGGAGGACTTCCAGGTTTACTCTGGGGGGAATTCTGCTCCACTGTGCAATGCAGAACTGGCACCGAAATTAATGTTTTTTGCAAAATTTCTGCCCCCTCTGAAATGGGCTGCAGAGCTGCTGACCGCCACTAGGGGGCAGTGGTCCCCCGCAGAGCCCAGCTCACAAATAGAAGACACTGCCAGGGAAAGGGGGAGGGAGCTGGAGGGTTCCTGGCAGCTGCACTTCCCAGCACGCCCTCAAGGAATGAGAGGGTGGCGCCACGCAGGTAACTCCATACAAGCCCAGGACCCAGCATCAGGCTGTTTCTCCCACTGGATCCCTGGGCTCGGAGGGTGGCGGGGGAGGGAGGGAGAGAGAGGGGGAAGGAGTGTGAGTATCTGGGCTGGGGGCCCCACAGATGGGCTATGAGAGGGAGGGGTGCAGGTATCTGGCCTGGGGGGACCCCGCCGCTGGGCTCTGAGTGGTGGGGGGTAAGGGTTGCATGTGAGTGTTTGAACTGGGGGAGAGGGGGACTGTAGCTGGGATCTGGAGGGGAGGAGCTGTAGATATCTGGCCCTCCTGCTGGGCTTCGGGGGGAGGGGGCATAGAAACAGGAAGTGGGTTGTCATAGGGGTTTCATTAACACTCTAATCCTGGAGGAATTATTTTGTGTCTGTGTTGTTACAAACATAGTTGCTGATAGGTATTCTGAAATATATTACCAAAATAATTGACACTGGTGTGATTATGTAGTGTTATTCTGACAAATAAAATATGCAGAATTTTGCAGAATTTTAAAACATTGTGTGCAGAATTTTTTAATTTTTGGGCACAGAATTCCCCCAGGAATAAAGTTATGTACTTTAACCTGTGGTTTAGTATGACTAAATCCTACAGACAGCCTACTACTACTATCAAGTAGTAATAACTAATTGAACATTTCTCAGATATTCTGCCTTTTGTTGTTAGAGAATAATTTAGAATGAAAACTGTTCTTGCTAAGCTCCTTCAATAGACTTTGCAATCTAAATTAATTTAGGTACATGCTAATGTCCTTGTATTAAACAGCTTAACATCTTGCAGGTTCTAGTTTAAAGGGACTGTCATCTTAAAAAAGAAAGGCACACCAACCTCATTTTTTAAATTTACTTTTGTTACAAGTAACTTAAAATTACTGAAGTCAAAAGATGAGGAAAATATCTAATTTTGTACTTTATACATTTCTCAGAATTGTGTGCATAGTCTGTTTCACTGTTTCCCCATTATGTTTGTTGAGGGTATTTTACACAGCAACAGAAGACACTTATACAAAAATTAAAAAGAGGAATACGTGATTGAAAGAAACAAAAATATGGAAGATGAACTCTGAGCAGGATCAGTAACTCTACTTCAGATGAGCCTCCAAAATGCTCATATTTCTGGAAAAATTTTAATATACAATATAAGACATTTGGGGTCAGGAATATAACTCATTTAAAATAAAACAAACACTTCACTGCTCACCTGAGAGAAGGTACAAATAGTGGGTAGAATCTGAGTGTCTACCAGCAGCAAGTTGCTATTTACAAATTTAGCTTTTAAAAAATACTGGTTTTAACAACAATTTTGTTTGCAGTATCCAGAATGCTTTAATGTAAGCCAAACTACGCTGAGCTATACATTTCATGCAATTCCTGGAAATACTGTTTAATTGGCACTACCACTCACTGCACCCTGTTGAGACCCTGTAACACAATTCTATCCCCATACAGTTCAAATGTTATAAGTGTATTTCTGTAATAATTTGAAACCACTCAGACAAACCGTTGTAAGAGACAATTGCCTCAGTTTAAAAACATTCCACACAGAATGATGTATGGTTTAATAGATTAGCACATTAGACTTAAAAGCATAATCTTTGATGTGGCTATTTTAAAGTGGTTTTTGCAAAAAAGTATAAAATATTAATCCTGTTTTCCAATAAACATAACTTTTGATCTGCTGAATCAGTCATGCTACATACAATAATTAGAGAGGGAGGACAATGTAATTAAATTCATTTGGGGAAATAAGACATTAGCACAATGCTGTATAAACTAAAAATGATGCAATCACAGAACAACATTCCAGCAAAGGCAAATACACTGAGTACAGTAATTTTAACAAACAGAAGTTTTTATTTTATGTCCAATCCATAGTAATGTGCAATCAATTCAAGCTATACAATACATATATTAAAATTTGCTTAGAAAAATACTCAGAGTATATATAGTGTATTTAAGTGTTTCTAACTTTAATAACGCCACTCAATATTTCCTTTTTATTCTGAAATTTGAAAAAAAATCTAAAATGATTTCAAAAACAATATTAAACTTCTTAAGTATTCATAAAATACAGCATTAACACATGGCTAGACAAGGTTGCTGTAGCAATATGTAGCTTCAGAATTCAGCAAGTATTTTTTAATTAATTTACTCTTTTTAAATAAAACAATTTCAGGGATATATTTGCTAGGGGAATTATGCTGTTTTGGTTTAATTGTGATGGTTTTCCTACTGAAAATTCATATACTTTTTCTTATTTACAAAACCACCAAATTCCTAAGAGCAGTTCCCCACCCATCACTGGTGCCCTCCTGATGGCATTATACCAAAGCTGTTTGGTGCAAATGGCAGGAGGTGACCCAAGTTCTCTGTGATAAAAAGATGCCAATAATTTGACCCACCCTAATATACAGAATGGAGAGAGATGGACAGCCACAAAAAAGAAATCAGTATGCTCTCCACCACAGAAATGAAGATGTTCAGATGGTCAAATGGTTGGACACCAATATAGAAAACAAAATGAGATTGGGAGGGCCTGCTGCGGCTCGCCACAACTGAGGTCAAGTTGAGGAAGGCTAGGCTACACTGATATGGATATGTCCAGCAGAGACCTCAAAGTTATATTGGTAAGATGGCCTTTACAAGGACTGTGGACAGAAGACAACCAAGGGGGAGGCCAAAGACTCAGTACATGGACTGGATGTCAGCAGACCTTACAGACACTAATTTGCATGGTAGCCAGGCATACAATTATGAGTTTTGGAAGAACTCTATAAAAATCACCACTGAACAGGGAAGAGGCAAGAAAGAAGAGGAGTCCCTTGCTCATCTCTGTGGAAAGAGGTAATCTGTTAAATTATTTACTAAACAAATTGCTGTGTTATGTTGTTGGAAGCACATGACACCAGTGTTCCTTGATTTGCCCTGGCTGATGATTAGGTTCACAATGTAGTCTGTAGTATTGGTATTGACCCATAAAGCCCTAAATGACTTGGTTCTTGCCTACTTGAGACACGACTTCTCTTCTCATGTCAACAATCAGAAGACATGCAAATTGGAGTCCCTTTGGTATAAAGAGAAGGGGAGCTGTCATTAGAGTGTTCACTATTTTGAAACTAGTCCTTGGACCGAAAAAGCATGAAACTGTTGATCTGCAGGGCATACTGTAATGACTATGAATTTACTTAGAATTTGGGAATGAAAAGGGGAGAGGGCTTGTGAGGTAGGGGAGTACTGGTTGGATTTAATTGTGGTTGGATTTTTTTGGCTTGCAATGAAGAACAGCTGCTGGCTTTACTGCTTGAGGGGACGAAGGGAAGCTACGTATTTTTTGTCTTCAAGTTCTGTAGATCAGACCATATATTATTCTTGCCACTGCACCTTGTAAGCAGTCACCAGAAACAAAACTGTTTAAGCTACTAACAAGCCTATCGAATGCAGAAAAACATATGAAATAGACTCACATCTAAAGGCAACAACCTCAGTTCCCTGGGCAAAAGGGCAGGACAACTGGGCTAAAGAACTGGGCACGGTCATACTGTGCATGGCTGTACACAAGAGGCTGTGGATATATTTTGTTCTCTTGTCTTCCAATATAAATATCTGAGTTGACATGAAGTCACAGCATGCATTTACAAATATGTATAGCACATTAAAACTTTGAGAGAGATGCAAAGATCTTTTTGTCTTTAGTTCCTTTAATTTCTTGCAAAGGCCTCTGATTCAGAAAGGCTGGATATACATGTTCTGGGGAGTCACTTCATGCAAATAAAGTGCCTTTAAAGCTTTTTTTTGGGGGGTGGGGGAAAAAAAGTTGGGGGCCACCTATTTACCATGTGTTGGGAGGGAAGAATTCACAAGTCAGCTAAGCCCTACATTCTGCAATGCACATTTCCCACAACTGTCATGAGAGCTGAATATAATTAAGTTTAAGTACTACTTAA
This sequence comes from Chelonoidis abingdonii, assembly GCF_003597395.2. Classification (NCBI taxonomy): domain Eukaryota; kingdom Metazoa; phylum Chordata; order Testudines; family Testudinidae; genus Chelonoidis; species Chelonoidis abingdonii. Next base: position 232,274,894 of record NC_133770.1, read on the forward strand.
GGAGCTAGTTTTAGAGTATTCCACTTCTATTCAAAGAGATGACTGTCTTATTTTTCTTTACTAAAAAAACATAAATAAAGTTATCAACCCTTTCACTAAAAGAACAGTTTGATAGAAATGATTATTTCATCATATTCAAGCACAGCTTAACAACGGTCTTAACATGAAACTCTGGACATAAAAGAAGCCTCTGTTAATTCAGAGAATGAAGAGATTTATCACTAAAATAGGTTATCTATCATAATGAGTTAATTCCTTCAGAAAACATGTGCACATATCGGAAGAAAGCTTAATACTGTATAATCTATATCAACGAAGAGGTGTCCATCTGCTTGTCACTCACCCCTATGAGGAACAAAGAATACAATCCTAAAGTTATTACTGAGACAAAACTCTTAGTGACATCAACTTGCCCAAGCAGGGTTTGTGGACTTTGACCCAAGCTAACTGAATATATTGAGAGCTTTATGGCTGAAACTAACAGTGTGATTGAAGTAGTAAAAACTGCTGGGCCTCATTTTTCTCAAAATGTCTATCCCTATCAGATTAAATAGCTAGAGTGCCCCTCCCATCAAGTGTCATGAAAAAATCCAACCTTTTTTTATATTCAAGATTTTAAAAACTTCCATGAAAAATATCTGAAAAATAGAAGAGACTCATAAATATGCCAAACCACCCCTACTTCTTTTGCAAACAACTGAACTAGTAAACTCTTCAGTTAAAGATTATTCAAAAATCAACTTTCCTTTCAGTATATAAATTTAACCAAGAGAATCAAGTTAGATTTACATGAACACACTGACTTTTTAGTACCATCTGTATCTACTTGTTATCCAAGATATATTTAGCTAACTTTCTCTCTTTAAAAAAAATATTGTAGAGTGGTCCAGTTTAAAAAGGTAGAAAAATTGATTACATTTCAGGGAAACAAGTTACCTATACAAATGATATTTACCAAGTAATGTGTTTCACAGTGCATCTTTTTTTAAAGCCACAATCTATTTTTCTGTTTGCTTTCTACAGCAGTTGGTACCAATGAGTATGCTCAAGTATTTCCTATGGGAAATGATAATACATCATATATTTGATTGCAAAGAATACTCCAAGTCTGCAAGAACTCACATCTCTTTCTCAGAGGCTAGTATCAATGTTCATCCAGTTTGGGCTTGCTTCCATCACCCAAATACCAGTGATAGTTAGTCTTTCATTTTAGCTTACAATCCAATTTCTATATTTGTAATACTATCAGCACGAGTGACGTCACACGTAGGAAGAAACTAACAGAGAATAGAAGTCAAGACCACTTTTTGACTTTGATTTCAGGACCACAGAGAAACATACATGAACGTATTACACAAAGCAACATCTTCAAAAATTATTATAAGGAAGCAATTACATTTGAAAAGCATAAAGAAAGAAAGTGTAACACTAGATTATTATTTTATATGAACTCTTTATGGCAGTTTCTACAGTCATGAACTTTACAACATAAAGAACAATCTGAACAACTAGATTAACATAATATGCTTATTGATAACGTTTTAAGTAACAAGTCATGAAGTTTTATCACTTAGGAATAACTTTCCTCTCAATTTCATTGTATTGGTATGCTTATACTTGTATTTAAACACCATTTAAAACATTATGTAGTAATATCATGCACTCATATGTGCAACAATATTTTTATTACTCTTTCTGAAACTGAAAAGTAGCCCATAATATATTAATTAGAACGGTTTAGTCTATACATAATCCCAGTATTAAGACACTAAAGAAAATTATGTCAAGTCATTAAGAAAAATCCACCAGATTCAAATTAAACTGGCACCTATTGCGATCAGCCATGTTTGAGCTGTTTTTTAAGCTCCATGGTTCAGATTTTCTTAAAGTCTCCTGGATGAGATCAATTAAATCTGCATTAACTATAATATCTTCCAGTGAACAAAATCAGCTTTGACAATATCTGTATTTGGCTTTCAGACAAAGTGACTAAATTCTAAAGGGCTTTTTCATTAATTTTGTTCTCATTTGGCTTAATATTCATTTTGTTTAAAATACTTTTTGGAGGAAATGGACAATAGTAATTGATAATATTCAGCAATCAGAGTATATGAACCCCTTTGTAGTATACCATTTGACTAAACACACAAGAATAGCTGCGAGCTGCAGAGGTTAATTTTTTCAACTTTAGACATTGAGTATGAAAATGTAAATCCATACTTACAAGTGATGAATAGTGTATTCACTAGAGATTAAACAATTTTATTAAAATGTACAATTAATATAAAAATTCCTAAAGTGATATTAAGAATTTTAAGAAATAATAAAAATTTACCAAGTCTTAAATATATTTTATTATTAAATATACAGTCTTAAAGTTTATTAATAAACTGCCAGAACTCCTTTACTTCTGGGATAGATTTTTTTTTCTTTTTTTAAATGGTCCTTTTCAAAAGGTCTGTTTTAGTAGTCTGGAATATTCTGGAATATTACACATAACTCAACGACTGCAACATCCTCTCTTAACAGATCAGAAAAGTCTCATTTTTAAAGAAATTGGTAACAGTTATGATGAATACGTATACCACACTAGCACTGGCTTATTAAAAGTAGTATTGTAAAATCTCACTAATTTGCATACAAGCAATGGTCTTTGCACTTCTCAAAGGCTTAATAGCATGATGTTGTAGTGATGTCTCATTAATTTAGACTTGAATGCTTTATCAAAATATGTTACAGAACATTTACTAGTAAGTTAGATACACCACAGTATGCACTTGTGAAATCAACAAACAAGATGAGCTTTGTGATGAGTTATCCTTGCTTTTTGTTTGCTTACTTTATGATTTGCACAATTCAGTAACTGGGAATGGGATCCCTGGTCAATGTGAATAAGCAAGATTCTACTATGCAAATTTTATTAGTGAAAAATCTCAAAGTTTTTGACAGTCTAAAAATATTAAATCTGACCCCACATTAAAAGACATAAGACTGTGTATGTAATACATACACAGAGTAGAACTTTCCAATAATTTTTTTTAAATTGTAGTATGAGATAGTAAAGATTTGAAAAGCCATTTTTTGAAAATCCTAGGTCACTATTAGCATGCGAACTACACAACCAGATGACCTGTCTTTTACAGAAACATGAAATTATTTTTAGTTGCCCTAACATTACTCAAAACAAGTATGACAAAATTCCCATTAAACACTTTCTAATCTGATTTCTAGGCATATTCTCCTCAGAGAGGCATTTGGCATGTTAAGTGCAAAAGAAGATTATAACAATTCAATTTACTGTAACAGACACTTTTTGTATTTTCCAAGTTCCTTTACATATTCATTTCTTTCTATGGTCACATTAAACTTTGCTCTTCTGGTTCCCATTTAACTTCTTACAATTCAATAAAGTTAGTTTACTTCATAGTTTTGAATGACTGTTCTATGCATTATTAACTACCTTGGGTACATTCACTTGTTTTACCTATTCTAGTCTTCGTTTTTATGCTATATTACTTTGACAACTCTCGCCTCACTTTTAAAAAAAGTGAATCATGAACATCGGACCATACTCTACCCTCATTTATACCTATGCAACTCCACTGAAATCAGCAGGGTTTCATGGTGCAGCTGAGAACAGAATTTTATCCATTTACTTTTCATTAAAATATACTAGAAAAATTTATTCAAATTCTATACAGATAAGTGTACTTTAAAGGTAATAAGAGATATTAGGAAAGCTTACAAAACAAATGAATTTATCCTATTAACAGGAGTATAATTGCATAAGCTCTCTCACTTCTCAGTGATCAAGTGTGCACACATACTTCATATGTAGTCATCTCAGATTCCTCTCGCTCACTGTGGGCAGTTTTAATACCATGATCCAGCAGACAAGTTATCCAGGGACAATTTAAATATTAACAATTTTAATATATTCTGTGAGAATGCCTCATCTTTCTAAGTAGTGTCACATCATGATTTTGAGTTTTTTACAGTAATACAGTATGTCTTGTCAACTTTTTTTTAAAATATGAAATTGTACTTGGAATTTCTGCGAATATGCCCTAAACAGATGAGAATGACAGGTGTACACTTTGAGGGTGGAGGGAAGAAAAGAATCCCATTAGCAGATTAATATATTTGAAAACAGAAATTAACATGGCATTATTATGATCAAGTTTATTCATTATTAGGTCCTCATAGTTGCAGATTTCTAATTATTGTAATACAAAACAATTAGAACTCTTTTCATATTAGGTGTAGTTATGTTTGATGTTCTGTGGAGAACTGGTCATTTAAAACCCATTATTAATTGCAATCTATTCAACTGCAGATAACAGATAATTATGTTCCCCATTACATTAAAATAATTTAAAGTATAGGAACCTGCATGGGCAAGTCTAATGAGTTATAAGTAATATGTTTTAAGTTCAAGCCCCAAGTTTGCACAATTTATAAATCAATAAACATTTGACTAAGTCCTAGATGTGACTTTTGATTAACAGAAAAAACACACATTATTTTATTAGCAAGATATTTTACAAGCTAAATGCAGCAATCTTCTGCCATAGATTAGAACTCCAAAATACTTACTTCACAACTGATCAATATAAAATGTTACTTTGATCTCATATTTGAATTATTTTGAAATAGTTCCCTAAAGCTACCTAAACATTTGGTAATTGGTTAAAGATGGTCAGCAGTTCACTGGGCTGATAGAAATATGCAATATCAAAAGTAAAGAAAGTTAAAAGTTCACTATTCTATTTCAAGAGGATACTCTCACCAAGTATTCTGTCACCTCAGAAGAGGCAGTTGCTAGTTCCTTTTAACACTACAATTCATCTGAGGATGATTTAAGCACTGTTACATGTTTTACTTTTTCCAAAATATTATCCTTTGGTAAACAAATTAACTTGTTTAGGACGCCTTCCTAACAATATTTCTCTAATCATGAAAGCAAGTTTTTAAGATCTAACGTGCTATAGATATCAGATAAAAACCTTAGGTTTTAGATTCTGAAATAAAACAAGTCTTTCAGTAAAATCATTTAAAACTATTACAATACTGGTTAATACAGAACATAAGTAGTCACCCACTTTATCACATTCATTTTATAAAACATCTGCACTGGACTGAAAGGCGGAGAGTTAAGGGCACCATTTTGGCTCAATAGCTCTGGAGATGGATGACCATTTAAAGTAGTTGCACTTTGGATGCTGTGAATTTTTGTATTACACAAAGCGAGAAACTTGAAAAAAATTGTAATTTAAATTTCAAAGATCTATGCTCGAGGAAACTCATTTTTCAGGCTAATTTATTAAATAAAGTGTGCATGCCAAGAACCATACTTAGATTAAGTGTGCAAGAAAAGCTTAATGTGTGAGAATCTATATTCTTGCATTTGTTGAACAATTTTAGAATCAGTGTAGCTAGTAAAAACTATGCAAACATTATCTGATTGGATAGATAAATGCCTACACAAGCTTGTAATGCATTTAGAACATTCTAGTTTACCTACAGAAACTAGAACAACTTTACCAACAACAAACAGCCCATGAACAATTATTTCCTTAGGTACTTAAAGTGCAAATTTTCAAATGATTTATCATGTATCAGGTCAGAGCTATAGATATTAGAAAAAGGAGAATCTAAATTCTAAAAGCTTCAGTTCCCTGAAACGTTACTTTTATTTCTATCAAATATCACCTCATCACTCTAAGAATAATTCTGTATTCTACAAAATGAGAGCAACTAGGGATATAAAGAATACTATCAAGTAACATTTACTATATAATCAAGTAGAATAATAGAATATAGATAAAACTCAAATTAGAGAGTGTCAATATCTTCCCCCCCTGAATTTTGTACCACACTTGGCTGGACTAGATACACTTCACAATAAGCAGTAGTGAGTTAAGAATACTCAGCAACTGTTACACCACACTTGATGTTATGAACAATGCCTATATCTCTATCCACGATTGCAAAAAGTAAATGATAATTTAAGTTTCCAAATAAATGAAATGTCTTACATTAAATACTTCCAATTATCATCGATGCAGCATTAGTTTAAATTTTTTTTTAAATCTTGTTTTCAGTATAATAAAGTTACTTCTGTATAACTAAAGAACTAAAAAATTGCACTGCACTAAACAAACATAAGACACTTCAAGAATTTTGTCAAATTTCTGTTTTTTTCAAGTCAGTATAACTTTAATCAACAAAAAAGGAAAAGGTTTATGGAAAAATAATTGGAGAGGCCCTTCTAAATTTGAATTCTTTTGTAAATATAGGAACACTCTCTAAAACATGGAAAGACAGTTTTGTAAAAATGTACAATTTCATTCCTTCATGCTAACAGATTAATCCTTCCCCCTTAATGAGCTTTTCTCTTGCCTAAGAATAGTTGGTGTGATTTAATTTTCAAAGCTGTGAGTCACTGGAAAACTTTGTGATTTCTTCCAAATCTGTAACCACAAGCCTATCCCAGTCAACAATAGTTTTATAGTCACATTTACAATAAAGGTACAGATTACTTGTAAGCAAAGGCTATTTGAACACAGTGGGCTATAACAACTAATATTTAATGTCTGTGGGGTAAAAGCAGCCATTTGCTGAAAAGGCTTCCCTACAAGTTCAGCCCTTCTCCTGTCTCTGGAAGTGGTTTCCTTCGTATTTAAGTTTTAATTTAGAATTAAATATAAAGGCTACACAAACAAAGGAATTGTAATGAAAAAATTAATAATTTCTGATAAAGATATCTAATTAGTATAATAAGAAGTTATGCTAAGAATTTTAAAAGTTAGATGTCTTACTGAGAACTAAAATACACACAAGATAACAGACATATAGACAAGTAGAACAATTCACATCATAGTAATTAAATATTTACAAATTAAATATACAGCAGAAATCTGTACCAATTACCATACTGATGTTAAATGTATACATATGGAGCTCGAGTGTCATTAAGATTCTGTAAAAAACTGAAGGTAACTTTTCAAGAGATGTTATAATTACACAACTAAGGTGTACATGTAAAAAGTCCCTAGTCTGGCCAATTAAAAGCAAACAGATACTGCACTATTTTCAAAACCTTTTGGAACTGTTCACAGGTTTTAAATACAGAAGAAGCTTTGCATTGCTTTTCAACAGACAGTTATATGTCCCCCATAAAGCTGAAATTACTCAAAGTTAAAATGATGCCCTTAATAACTTTTTACAGGATGGCTATGAAATTTTGTTACATAATAGCCTTTAATCTGCTTTCAAGGAATTGAGAAATAGAAGTAGTATACTATTTTTATATTAATAATGTTAGACTTTTTAATTTCTGCAACATCCATTCCAAAATAGTTTCCAAAACACAGCATTTTAACTAATGCATTAAGAAAACTCTCCTGAAGACTTGCTACAACAAAAGAAATGCTTGGATCCAAACAAATCTGCAAGTTTATCCCTATTGTGTGGCATTAATTTATCATACACAAGTCACTTTAATGTCTTTATCTTAAAAAAAACCGGAACCATCCCTTTGCTTTAGGCAGAGGTTCTGCATAGGTGATAGCTATAAGAAAAGAGAAGCTGTCTCTTTAAAATGCCCTGCTCTGTCCCTGGTCCCACGTGGAACCAACATCAGCAGCACTTTCGCATTAACTTCAATGTGATGCAAGATGAGGCATCATTTTATATAAATAAAACGAGAAGGCTGCTGAATACATTCTTTATGGGAAACAAACAGGTGAACTAAGCATGCCAGTGAAATCACCAGGCATCTCCAGAAGAGGTGCCCTTACTCTGCGCCCTCTATGCCAGAAGAGGTGCCCTTACTTTCTCTCTATGAGGAAATGTTCCAATCCAACGCTACACTGAAGAATCCAGTTTAAATAGAGGATGGAGTCACAAGTAAAATTTGAATTTCAAATGCGACGAAAATGTACTTTATAAACCGGAAAGGTTTACTCTTTGCTTCACACATCCTAATTAGATCAGGAAAGTGACACTACAAAGGCATTACATTCCGGCCAAAAAATAAGAAAAAGAAAAACCAACCGCACACAAAGAGCATTAAAAAGGAAGTTATAGAGGAGCAAATATAGCATTTATCTTATCTAAAAATCATTCCACATTACCCCAAAGTTATGTTTCTGCACTACCATCTCCCCCTACCTCTCACATCTGAATGGGATTTTTACGTCTTCTTATTGTCGGTGGCGAGTTATAAGAGGCTTTTGCCTTTCCAAAGAACTCACCAACAAAAAATATAATAAATATTAACTCCTTGCTCCCTGAAACGTTAAAAGGGGTATGCGAGGACACGGGGTTTATTCCGTTACCCTTAGGAAGAAAAGGGGGATCAGCCCCGCTTTTTAAGTATTTTTCGGAATTTTTTTCTATTTTTTATTTTGTTATATGCCTCAGTTCTCCCTCCATTTTGGTTGTTTATGATACTGACAACAAGCTGTCCCTGCTCTCTCTCTCCGGATCTCTCCTGCTTTCAGTTAACAAACCCCTCTCCCCAATGCAACACCACTCAGCACTAACTTGGATACACACTTTCCTCTAAACATACTCGAATGAGGGAAGCAAAAGGCTCCTGGGCGACTCGAAGGGGGGAGAGCAGATAAATTATTTTCTTTATTAAGAAAGGAAAAACTTTAGTCTTCCCCCCACAAAAAGAAAAAACCCGAAGGAAAGGGAGGCTGAGTTCCCCAAAGTGACTCCAGATCCCCCCAAAAGATTGAGCTGCCTACTTCCTAGGACAAACTCTGGCGAGTGGGGTCCACCCAGGAATTTTGTGTGCAAAATGCGCCTGGTTTGATAGTTCGGGTGAATTTATATTAATTTTTCCCTCATTTTTGGGCAACACGGTCTTTAATGTCTTCCGCTCTCTCTCGCTGCTGTCACTCGATTCACAGCAAAGACCCTGGAGAAGGAGGGGGGGTGCTCGAAGATGGGGGGGAACTTCTGCAAAAAACTTTTCAGAACTCCCCAACGAAGCTAAGGGGTGGGGGAGAACCCTTCTCCCTCCTTAAGTTCCCCAGGCAAACTTCTCTCCCTCTTTAACTACTACGGTGCAGGAGGGAAGAAGAGGTGGGGGGGGGGGG